>NW_020897726.1:1267587-1349301 GCF_003984885.1 Neopelma chrysocephalum | reverse complement strand
GGAAGTCAATGGGGACTGAAGAGTTCATAAAGATGCCTGTCTGCCTTCACAGAGCCAGGCTCTACCTACTCTCTCTGCATGATCTGGGAGCGACAGCTGGGAGGAGGAGGAGGAGAAACTGACAGGCATCACTGCAGACCCAGCACTGCAGACCATCAGGACAGATTAAATGAAATCCCCAGACTTACAAGAAAGCACTACGAGCTTTGACATGCCAGTGTCCTTAAATGCTCAGTCAGGGAAGAGTTTTGTTTATTCCAAAAAGTACCTACTAAACATTTTGACAGAGCTGTTTCCGTGATTCAATGGGATGACTTTTAGAAACTAATTCTGTCCATAATCCAAACTGAATTGGAGTGAGAGCAAAACCAGAGTATTTAATCTAAATTTCACAACAAGAAAAAAGCAAGTGTAAAACAACTTGTACAGGGCTATGACATCCTCTTCCTACAGGGAGTCAGCACATTTCATCATAAGGCCCTATTTTAGTAACTTACAACATTCATAAAGGTTCACATGGTGGAAGAAACTGTTTTTTTATTTAGTGATTCTTCCTAAAACATTTATGCAAATGAGATGAATTCCAAAAAAAGACAAGAAAACAGGATTTGGCAACTTATTTTGAAAACAGAGGGGCCTGTGCTGTAGAGACAGAATGTGAAATTAGCAGCAAAAGGGAAAAAAGGAAACTCCTGATGGAGATTGCACTTTCCCTCAAACCAGTGCAACCAGGCAGCAATATTGCCAAATCAAAAGTTAATTAAAAACTGATGTACACACTAAAAGGAGATACTGTTCAGCTCCAAAGTGAAAAGACGGCTCCTCTGTGAGGGATGCTTCATATTGAAGCGGCTAAAGAAGCAGAATAGAGAATCTGGTCCTTCAGCGCTCCCAGACACCTGTGCTGAGCAGTCTTTTTCCATTGACAAACAATCTCATAATCAGAATTAAAAAATTCTGACATTAAACTAGACTTAATGTCTCTGATATCTGCTTTGGAGCTGCAAAATCTATAAAAGACCTTAACAGGATGAAACTGACCCTGAATAAGAAGAGAAGAGAATTCGAAAGTTTTGTGGACCTCAAAGCTGTCGACCAGGAAAAGACTGGGAAGAAAATTAATGCAGAAGACTCAAGCTGACCTCAACAGATTTCTCTGCCCCTCCTCCAAGGAGAAAAGTTTGCTCTTCTGGCATTGAAAGAGCTTGTGAGCTTTCCAGTAAAGTTACACAGAGGGAATTATTTCACCAAGAGATTGGTGTTAATACATGCAAAGAAGCAGCTGCTGTCAATATCTATGCTGGAAGACCCCTTCCCTACATTTGGGAACAAACAGAATGGTTTTCTTTACTGCAAAAGAAGATAGCAATTTTCTGTTAAAAGGACTCCATGGCTCACAAGTCATGCTTGCTTACATATCTTTTAAAATCTGCTCTGATTTACTCTATACAGAAAGGTATATACTCTGCATTTCACATTTGCTATGCTGTTTATGTTGCAGAGCCCTCTCCTAAACATGCTCTTTAAAGATTTATTTCTAATTTTTTTACTTTTTTCATTAAACTGAAAAAAAAAAAAAGCCAAAACTCTGTGGGAAGCTTTTATGAAATGTACTTCCAGAAGCCCTGCTGCGCTGGCTCAGCAGCTGGCTCATTTGAATTCCAGGTATGCACTACACAGGATTTTCTTTTTTTGGAAACGCTGGCTTATCGGAAAAGCAATGCTGCCTTTGGATCATAAAGCTGGGTTTATGGTCTTTTTGAAGACCATAAAACTGGCTCAGTTAACACACATGAATTCCTACCTAGTATTGCAGTGTCCAGTCTCATTGGCACAAGCAAAGCTATGCCACTGCATCAGGATAATTAAGGGCTTAAAGCTGCCATTCAGCTGGAGAGCTTATTTAAATAATTATCAGACCATATTTATGTATCTTCCCATGAATCATCATAAAAATAATTGTTTCTTCACTACAGTGTCATTTAACTACAACTGTTTGAACAAACCAGAACATTTGGGATCACATCCATTCACCGTAATGATTATCCCTGCACCAGGACCTGACCCAATGGTTTTCACAGAAACCAACCAACATTTTCCCAGAACAAACCCCCATTCTGAAGCAGTGAAGTGCACACTGTCCTCTGATACTGGAAACCTTTTGTCTCTGGCCTGGTGCCCAGTCACAACACATTGGAGGAATGTGTGCCTTGTTATGACAACACAACAGAACTCACCATTCCTTATGCACAAGGAACAGCATATGCACTGCACAATAGAAGCTCATGACATGTGCTGCTTATGTGGTAGAAATATATCTGCACCAGAGAGGCAAGCTGTTGTGCTAAGGCAGATAAAATATTATAGCTGGGCTGACTGAGCTGCTTGAGCTCACTGTCTGGAAAAAAAAAAGGGTACTATCGTGAAAAATATTTTTTTCACCTGAAATAAACAGGGCAGGTAACATATACCAAGACACATATATGAAGCCTGATGCTCAGCATCACAGAACAGTATGACACTAGAATCTGATCAGATCATCCAGAAGTTTGCCAACTCCTTATTTTGCCAACTACAATCTTGATCTTGTAATAATCTCAATTTTGAATAGATTTGTGCAGCCACATCGAGCTCAGTGATGCAATGAGTATATTGTCAAGTTTTTTTATGCGACAATCTGCAGAAAATGAAGGCAGCCAGTCATACTGCCATTTGAAGAATGTGCAGGTCCAGGTGTTACAATGTTTCTGAAACAGTGGGGCATTAATAATGAGCTCCACTTCTGATGAGTATATGCAGTGGATATAATAGTACTCCTCTTGGATGTCTAAATATCCAGCTGATTCCTATATGGAACTTTACCAGAATTCCCAAATCAAATCTCTTTTAAAAATGTCTAACATTATCACTTAAAATCCACGTCAAGTGATACAGCTTCAGGTAATCTTCCTACAACAAAACATAGCATAATGCTTGGTTTATTCATTCCAAACAGCAGCATTTTGCTGCTACAAAAGTAAAAATTTTATACTATCTTTCTGAATCACAGGGACAGAGCAAGCAAGCACAATGAAAAATCAAAGCAGAGAAATATTTATTTTCTAAAATGGGGGAAATGTCAGCCTACATCTGATGGAGAGACACTGGCTATAAAAACAGCTGAGACATTTTAAGTGGGGTGTCAAACCACCATATGGGGTCAAGGCAGAATCCCAGGGAGTTACTCATTCTTATCCAGAGGCCAGTAAGATCCATGGGAAGACTGGCTTAACAGAACCTGTATCACTGCAGCAGAGTGAGCTAGCACTCCTCACTCCAGAGCACTTTAGAAATTTCCAGTGAATTCTTCACTGGAACATCTATCCATTTTCATGACACCTGCTTTGCCTATTTCCTTGCAAATCCATTAAGAGGGATGGGTTCATTGTCCAGACACCACGAGGTACATGCCCAACTGTTGAAATCAGAAGTGGGTTTTGAAAGAATAAGGAATGTCGAGATAGTAAAATTTTCGAAAATTGGAAACTGTGATTTAACCATTTATTTCTCATTTAGCAGCTGTGGCTTTAACAATCAGCAGGCAGGCGGCCTAAGAGTTTTCATTTTGCTTATTTAAATGAAGGTAAAAGCAGGTGTCACTTAACTGGAAGAGGGAGCAGCACTCCCAGCTTCAGTGAACCCACTCGTTTGCTTCGACATTAGTGCACTCAGTAACCTTGTCCATGACTTCTGAGCTCTCAAAAACACAATGCAGGAGGGATTAGGGTGTAGTCATCTCCTGTCTCCAATTAGAACTTTAAACCACATGCAGGGCAGCTGCAGTGGCAGGTCTTACTCTTGGCAGTGTTACTTTTGGGCAAAAGGGAACCATTTCACTGGAGCTGCTGGAACCAATCCTCTCTACTCAGTGAAGAAGGTAGCTATGAGACCTGGGCAGAATTTGGAGAACATACTGCTTACAGCTCCAAAAGGAATCGAGGGGGCTTGCATTGAAACAATCCACGATGAAGTGTGCATGAATGACAGCAAATTCTTGAAAGATTGGAGCTACTTCACACCTGCATATCATGGTCCATTTAAAAAAAAAAAACCAAAATAAAACAAACCAGAGGGGGAAATGGGTAACTAAATAAATAGGATATGCAAATAAAGAAAGGAAAATTTGCACAAACATACGACAATGAGCTTCAGTACCACTAGCAGTCAATAATGATAGAGAGGAAGAGAAAGACTGGAGTTACAATTTCTTATTCCCCACCCCTAATACACTAAGGTCTACAGAAACACGTGGCCTGAAATATTGAT
Source organism: Neopelma chrysocephalum (assembly GCF_003984885.1). NCBI lineage: Eukaryota > Metazoa > Chordata > Aves > Passeriformes > Pipridae > Neopelma > Neopelma chrysocephalum. Next base: position 1,344,996 of record NW_020897726.1, on the reverse strand, counting down.
GACACAAAGGCTGAATAATGATGGGGCATCAGATACAAGAACAGTCAAATGACAACTTTAATTCTTTAACATGAGCAACTCAGCTATTACAAGGCAAATAATAACATTTCGGAGATAAATTTTAAAGATCTGACCACGTTAGAAGAAAGGGAGATGTTACACCAATGAAACATGGACAATCAACTACACCAGTTATCAGAGAGAAAAATCAACCTCTCAACACTGTAGGCACAGCTGATCTCTTGGACTATGTGAGGAATGCAGATGAGCAGCACAACGTTATTACTAAGCTAGTTAAAAGGCAACAAAAGAAACAAAACTATGAAAACATTAGCAAAAATAAGTGAAGAGATGACTTTAGTAAGAAACAGATGTTTCACTATCCTTAGTTTTCAGCAACAGTCACTGGTCTGACTATTGTTTTATGGAATAGGGTATTGCAGAGATTTCATGAAAAGACCCATTAAACAAACAAAAGAGGATTTTTCCCTGGCTACAGTTATTACCCTGCTTTGAACAGCTGAGCAGCTGATAAAGCAATATGATATCAGCAGGACCTCATCCCTACCCCTCCCTTTCCAGGAGGAAGAAGCAATACTAGCACACTCTAACAAGCTGGTTTAGCAGCATAGCAATGTCATTAACCAAATGTCTCATCAAGCCAGAGCAGATTATACCAAAATGCACAAGATCTCCCACATCCAAATTATTAAGGCCTCTTTTTAAGTAATTAGGGCAACATGTTGTATGGATGCACATCAAAATGAGACATGAAGGATACCTAAAGGATTGATAAAATCCCTGGCTGTTTTCCCTCTGATTTTCCTGAAGAGCCAGTTCAGCGATACAAAATTTATACAACTTTTGTTTCTCTTATGCAAAAAGCTCAATTGCCAGCTATTGTAAAACAATTACATTCACGATACTCAGGGGAAAAAAACCCACAAATATATGTTCTAAGATGAAAAAGAGTTATAATGCAAATAATGCCATTTTGAAAAAGAGAAGTAAATTCAAAATATTTTTAAATAACTGTAAAAGGAATTAAGCAGGCACTATTCTAAAACAATAAGTCCCTCTTTATGACAGAGTAAAGTTTAATCAAATTGAAATTTGACAAGGTCAACTGATTTCTCATCCATCAAAAGATACAGAAATTCAACCATAAAATATCAGTGTTTTTAAGTAGATGGCTAAAAATTTTCTTTGATTTCTCCTCATCAGGGCAAGCATTTCTTTTAGGAATTTACCTATGCTGTTCCACTCCATCACTGACAGGTTTGAGAGTTTGCACCACATTTGGACCATGTTCTGCCCTGAAAAAGCACTGTGAAGAATTCTCATTATGGTCTTACAATATATATTATTAGCTTTCTCTGACGTGCTCAGAAACAGACCTCAATTGCCAGAAATGCAGCTACACAGTGATATACATGCACATTATAAAGATAAACAGCGAACACAGGACATTTGTCTTCCCATAACTGACAGCAAGAGAATCCAGTTCTGCTTTGGCCTCCAAGTTATTTTAGATGGAGCACTCAGAAGACTGAGGAAGGAAGAAGTAAAGCACAAGAATAAAACATAATACTGCATATGTCAGAACCTGCTCCATTTATTTCACCCTGAAACTGCTGAGAATACCTGCTGCATTAGGATCCAAGTCAGGTAATTCTCCTATTTTCAAACTCTTATGAGGCCTCTTTTTTGACATTTTCTTATGAAGTAGAATACATTTCATTTCTATAGCCTTTTCGCATTCCTTTTCCTACTTTCTCATACTAATTTTGTCTAGTACTTTTCAAATCAGTTTGAAACTAACGCAGCTTCTTTTTCCTGTTGGCTAATTTTCTCTTAAAATGAAAAGCAACTTAGACAAGGTTATACAAATTTTTGAACATATGAAAATTAAATGCCTAAATTATTTAACCATAGCCATTTAATGAACTAGAAAAACAGCTGTTCTAATCAAGGTGTATTAATGTTTGCCCTTGAAAATTGAAGCCTGTTGAAATCACTAAGCCTATCTCAAAATTTACATTTAGTTATAGAAAGACACTGAGGATTAGCAGCTTGTGTAAATTGCAGTGATAGTTGAAGACAATCTTATGGCAAGTGCTCAGCACCTTGCCAAATTAATACGTAGTCTTAAGGCACTGATTATTGAAACACTGAAACAGGTATTAAAGTCTACCTTTATTCAAATTAGGCCGACTGCAAATGGTACCTCAGGCATGTGCATGGGCTGAAGGGGGTGTTTCCCCCAGACAATAGAAAAGGCTATTTACTTTTACCAGTTCTTAAGAGGGCAGCTATTCTTCTTGAAGTCTTTTAAGAAACATCTGTAGACAGGCAAGATGTATCAATCTTAGATTCTCATAACCCATCTCTAAAATCATCATCTAAAACTGCCTCACATTGATTTTTAGACATTTTCAGCCTTAAGGACGTTTCAACTTGAGCTACAGATTATAAACAACAATTTTGGCCGTCAAGATGCTTTTTAGAAAACCCATTTTTGGCATGCAATGTGAAATCAGACACAAGTAAAAGAAGAAAGGCAAAACAGAAGATTCAAGTGCATTAAATGTTGTTCCTTTATTTACAAAACAGAAAGCAATGAGACTATTTGATGCCTGATTGTTATCTTCCCTAGTAAATAAAGCCAGCATATCAGAGCAGGTTGATGAATGTACCTGTGTTTTTTTACAGTACAATATTATCTTGCACGATAAGTTTTTGGATAACAGACCAACATTTTTGTTTAAAATGGGCTTCAGCTGCTTTAGTAATATGCACAAATTGCTTGCAACTGCTTTTCTGTTCAGTGTCACCTGCATGCAAATATGTTTGCAATTACAGCTCCACAACACTTGTGGACATGACTTGCACAGAGAGGATTTTACATGGCAAATAAGTATATTTCTATGCTGTACAGGGCCAAGAAGTAAGATGCCTGCAAAGATGTGCATCAGTGTAAGTAAACAGAGCTACACTGGTTTACATCAATTACTGATTTACACCAGCTGAGTCTCAGCATATTTTTTTCAAGGTATTGGCTGTAACTACCTGCTCAAAGATGAGAGGCGAGTCTAGAAAAGAAACAATGCTTCTGTAGGGGGTTTCTGTGGCTGGGTTTTGGTAGTGGGGTGGGGAGGCTACAGGAGCGGCTTCTGTTAGAAGCTGCTAGAAGCTTCCCCTCCAGTGTCAGACGGCTCCAGGATGGGCTTCCTGCTGCTGGCCAAGGTCGAGCCAATCAGGAGTGATAGTAATGTCTCTGTGATAACATATTTAAGAACAGAAAGTTATCATGCAGTGAAAATTCCCGCCAGGGAAGAGCAGAATGAGAACATGTGAACAACAATGCAGACACCAAAGTCAGTGCAGAAGAGGGAGAGGAGGATCTCCACATGCTGGAGCTGAGGCCCCTGCAGCCCGTGGTGAAGGCCATGGTGGAGCAGGTGGATGCACGAAGGAGGCTGTGACCCCATGGGAGGCCCAAGATGGAGCAGGGTTCTGCCCGGGACCTGCAGCCCATGGAGAGGGAAGCCCACGCTGGAGCAGGTTTTTTCCTGGGAAGAATTTGTGGCCCCTGTGGGGGACCCACACAGGAGCAGCTCACTTGTGAAGGACTGCACCCCATGGAGGAGTGACCCATGGGACAGCAGTTTATGAGAAACTGTTGCCCAAGGGAGGCAACTCACGTTGGAGTGGTCTCCAGTGGGAGGGACCTCATGGGAAGCAGGGGAAGGACTCCTTTCTCTGATGAGCAGCAGAAACAGCTGACCATAACCCCCATTCCTTGCCCCCGTACCACTGGGGGGAGGAGGTAGAGTTTGGAAGGAAGGAAGGGTGGGAGGAAGGTGTTTTTAAGATTATTTTACTTCTCACTTTTTTGCTCTGATCCTGTCAGTAATAAATTTAATTAATATCCCCACTTTGAGTCTGTTTTGCCTGTGATGGTGATCAGTAAGTGATCTCTCTAGGCGCTTAACTCATGAATCCCTCACTGGTTTTTTTCTCTCCTCTGTCCAGTTGCAGAGGGGAGGGAAAGAGCGGCTTTAGTGGATACCTGGCATCCAGCTTCCTTACAATTATAGCTCTTTTCTCATGACAGATAGAAAAGAAATATTCCAATTCCAAAGTAAACCACAAAGCCATTGTTTTCCATTGAACCACGTCTTAATTTTTTTTCTTTTCCTGATAACCAATTACTCCTCATGTTTTGCACTACCAAGCTGACAATAAGCCAAGCTCTTCAATGCCAGCTCAGCCACGCTCAGGGTTTTGCTCAGAATTAGCAGGCTGGACATCTTGCAAGCAGATGACACCTATGTGCATCAGGTTGTGTGACTGATTGGCCTAAAATCCAGCCAGCCCTTGAAAGACAAAGATGGGGTTACATATTCATTAATTACTTCCTCTCCTCCTCTTCCCTCCTGCTACCAGCTGGTAGATCCCTTGGCAAGTGTCCATAAGACACTGGTCAGTATTTTTATGACTTTAAACATGGATGAATGGGAGGTTACATGTCCCCTTTCCCAAAAGAAACGTTAACAGAGTGCAGGATACATATGCCTTTTTTCCTGACACACGTAGGCAATATTCCTCCAGAAAATGTCCTACATTTTTACAAGATTGCTATTTTTAAATCCTAGGCCTAGTTTGTTTGCCCAGTACCATATGGGTTTAATGATATCAGGCAAAGAACACCACAGACTATTGCTACTCAGACATGGTGAGGATGGGAGTTCTTTATGAAAAGTGAACACAAATTAGCTCACATACCTTGATCCGTGTTATATGGGGAAAAGACCACCCATGCAGTGATATAGAAAACAATATAGTGCAGTAGGAGAGCAAAAATTGAGCTAAAACTCCTTAAAAAGAATTCTTAAAAAATTACCAAAATCCTTTACAAAGCATGAGCACATAGAAGATTTAGTTTGGTTTTTTCAAAGTTAATTTTAAAGGTTAATTTTGCTCATACTTTCCTAGTTTAGAATTACCTTCATTTGAAGTTTGGCATAAGACATAAAGCCCAGAAAGGAACCTTGTAAAAGCAGTATCAGTGCAAAACCTGCAGGCAACTACAGTAAAATACTGAACAAGCATCAACAACTTCAAAGAGAAGACCCATAGGTAGAGAAGCCTGTTATTTATTAAATTAATTTCAGTGGTGGTGAAGAGAAGTGAAATATTTTGCATATTGTTATTATAAAGCAAAGAAGAGGTAGATTTATTAGCAGGATTGCGCTTCTCTTATTCTACTTACATGCTGTGTTATAGAAGATAGAACTCAGCAGTCAGGTTTCTATTTAATTAGTTTCAAACAAACCCCTCATTTTCCTCATGAAATCATTGGTGGGAAGAAAATGGAAAGAGATGGGAAGAAAACACAAACTTTCCCCTCTAAGCAAGGACTATCCATATTACAAAGATGAAGACTCTCTCTCCAACCAGGTTCATCATCTTCACCATAGATGGCACCATAGATACCACGCCTACACAAAATAAAATTTTGGCTTGGGTCCAGCCTCACAAATACATCTGTTCCATCAGAGATGAATGAGCTGTTTTTCAGAGTCAAAGTATTTACTGAGTGACAGAAAAACTTTTTTTAAATAATGAAACAGAAATAAAAGAACAATAAATTTGATTAAGTACTTGATTACACAGAAAAACATTAAAACTCAATGGTTTAAAGTACTCCTCCCTTGGATTTAGCATTGCTAGCTTCCCAAAAGATGCAATTAATACAATGTACCAGAAAGCACGTTTTCTTTGGGTCTGTCATAAGCTTAAAAGCTCTTAAACAGTATTATTTCAGGACGTCAGTGACACGAAGCAAACCTCCAGATACAGAATAACAGGGAGAAAGCTCTGCAGCTTCACAAATCCCTGTTAACATCAGAGTCATGGACGAAACACTACTAGCCTGCATTACAATAAACAAGACGCTTTGGGCTTGTCATATTCCTGGATGTGTATACATATGTAAAAAAATAATATTGCTAGCCTTTTAAATCTTCAATAACAAAAGTAACACTTCCATTGCCAGTGAAAAAGAAAACGTCATTTTTTATAGCTATCTGAAATAGCAAACTTTGTGTCTTTGCTGAACAGTTCCGTGCAGAAAGCTCATGTTTCTGGTGTCCCCCTTTGGCATATCAGGCTGCTGGGCTCAACAAATGGATATTGTTCTCTTTTAATTACTTTTTAATACTGTGCGTTATGGTACCCAACAGAGCAATAGCATCCAATACCAGAAAGGAGTCCTCAGCTTGTTTGATAGACACCTCAGGAAAGACAGAAGCTTCTGGCTGCAAATTTCCACTCCTGCCGTGACATGTTACCTGCAGTGTGATGCTCCTGCGGTGTGCATGCTTCCCGGAATGATGTTTGCAGAGTTAATGCCCATTTACAGATAAAACAGCATCTAAATGCCATTGTCCTGCCTGTGCAGAGGTCTACAAAGTATCAGGAGAACTCTTTGTGCATTATTCTTGCAGTGAAATCTAATTTGCAGTGTAGTTGGCATCAAGACTAAAGTTCAGCCAACGCACTGAAGATTATTCCCTTATCGGCAAGGTGTCGGAGCCTGGGAGGAAAATTCACTTTGATCTATAGTGGTTCTCAGAAAGCTCACATAAAATGGAAAAGATAGAAATATCTCCCACTTAAAAAAAATCTCTGCAGAAGAAAAATTGAGCTAACATAAGAAATTCAACTCTGATCTACTTTGAATCTTTAAGAACAGCAAGTATAAAAACATATCCTTATATAAGAATGAGAGCTGTAACCAAGTTGCTACGTCCAGTGTGATTCAGCATAAGGCATTCACAGGCATACTGCAGGCTGCTCAGTGTAATCAGCTTTAACACTCAACTAATTCATGCTGATCATCACCAGATCCAAGGAGCTGTCAATTCTCCCCGGTACAGGGCTAACTTGAAGGCATTTGGTAAAGCTTTTACTTCTAGATATAATTAAATTTTATATTTACAGTGGCAGGTTCTCCTTGATCAGAAAACCTCAAAGTTTGCATATAGAGATATGTATGCTAAAAAATGATCAACAGAAATAAACTACTGATAAAGATTCCATATCAGAAGCCAAATGCTATTTCCCAATTTTGTGTAGTATTAATTTGATTCAACAGATTGCATCACATATTTTTCCTGTTCTCATGGTTTAACTGCTCAACGTGTACTTGATCATTGAAGCTTCATTCTTGTCTTGTGCACATATTACAAGACTAAACAGAAATGCTGAGACTACCGCATCACATTATCAGTCCATCAGACTTAGCACCTTGCAAAAAAACCTCAAGCTGCTTGTCTCAGAGAATGGCAAAGCAAAGAGTTTGCTGGAAATGATGATGGTACATCATTAGTATGATACTTAGAGGCAAAAGACTCATTAGCTCTTACAGGCTGTAATTACAACAACTAGCCACAGAACAAGAGGAAATGGCCTCAAGCTGTGCCAGGGGATTTTCAAGTTGGACATCAGGAAGAATTTCTTCACTGAAAGGGTTGTCAGGCTTTGAAACTGTTTGCCCAGGGAGGTGGTGGAATCACCATCCCTGGAAGTGTTCAGGAAACAACTGACATGGCATTTAATGCTATTGTTTAGATGACAAGGTGGTGTTCAGTCAAAGGGTGGACTCATTGATCTTGGAGGTCTTTTCCAATCTTTATGATTTTAAGATTTAATTTTATGTTTTTACACTTTACTCTCTCATTTTCTATAATGCATTTCTATCCAGAAAGTAACCTCAGTTTCCATATATAGGAAAAAAGCAGGAGCAAAGATGTAAAAGTACACTGATAAACCAAAATGTCTCTGCATTAAGGCATTTAATTCACCGCTAAACTTCATTGAAAAAGCAACCTACTTATATGTGTGATTCCCATTTTATTTGATAAGTATAGTTTTTTTAAAAGAGATTATCAACACTTTTTAAGTATAGGCGGAAAAAAGAATTCATATTATCAGATCCCAAATATGACAATAAAAACTTGCAGCCTGCTTATTCATTAACATCTCTAAGTGCTGGTCCCATTCTGAGAACAGATTCTGTATATAAACCTTTGCTATTTTATTGAGACCTATGGCTGTAATGGAACCTGAGAATGCTTATTATAAACAGCTGCTGTAACAGAAATAATCAGTGTATATTACCATTTAAAACCCCACAAATTGAAACAATAGAAGTCAGGAGAGACAAGCTTAAAGAGAAAAGTCCTTAAACAAAACTGAAAGATCAACGTCTGTTCTTAATGTATTATATACAATCACTTAATTAAGCCATTATGAAACATAAATAAACATCAGTCAGAATGAGGAAGAAACATATGTGGTATGCTGGGTTGCATCTACTTTTGCTATGTAGATATGTGAAGAAGGCCAGGGGCAGAGATACACAAAAACATTTAGAGACTCTCTCTGACTTCAACTTCATAATCGCTAAAACAGCATAGACACAATGGATTTTAATTTCATTTACATAATAATAGGCACTATACAATAGGAAATCAAACAGACATTTAAGATTTTTAAACTGTTATTCACATTAAATTTTATTCACTTTTCCTTGCTATTATTTCTTAGCATTTTGTGACTTTACTACTACAATACAACCACTTCCCTAAAAGCCTCAAGCTGTAACCTGACCTCTTACATACTATGGACATGTGGCTGTGACTAATAACAATTAGCAACAGATATGACACTGATTAATATACCTTTTGTTGCAAGTTGTGTATTTCAGAAGAACAAAAGGATTACTGGATTAGTGTGAAGGTGGACTGTACCTTATGCCACTTTCAGAAGACAACCCTCTGTTTTAAGAAAACCATCACTGGAGAATGTTGAAAACACGAACTATGGGAAGACTTTATGGAAAAGTCTTTTACTGGCTAATCTGTTTCTTTCCCAGCTGTGTAAGTACTCAGTGTGTGGGAGTTAATTGTATTAGTTATCTGGTAAAACGACCTGATTAATTTTGTACTTCAGTGCTATTAACTACCACACTATACTTGATTCATTGGGGAATTAATGAATTTAATCCTTCTGTTCAAATACAAAACCAAACAAGAATAATCCTTTGTTTTATAACTTTTAATAGATAACTTAAATTCTTAATGATGCTTAGAGTACATTAGGAAGGCACTCACTGAAACTATTTAGCTAAGGGTAACTAGACACTTCCATTAGAAAGCCTAATTAATTGGGATTTAAAAATTAACTCTGATTTGCAGTGGACCATAAAACTATCCAGTCCAAAATTTTATCTATTTGTTTGAAGGTTTGCAACAGATCAAATTAAAGAAACATTATCAACAAATTATCCCTTGTTATTTCAGCGCTGTTCTCAGTATTTGCAGCTGCAGTTTTAAAACAGAATTTTAAAAAATGGCAGGCCTCAAAACGCATCCTAGATTATATTTATCTTGGCATTTCAACACACAAATAATTGTGAGGATAGAGAAGAGAATGGAAATATACAAAAGGTTTACAAAAGTCTTACAAAAATAGGTTTACATGATATATCTATCACTATCACTTTTCTGCACTGTATCATACAATCTCATATAATACAGTGCAAAAAAAGGCCCTCTTGAAGGAAGAGATTTCTGCTGTTAGAAGCGCCCTTAATTTCCACAGCAAAAACAGTCACTGAGATTTTACCACAACAAATGAGATGAAGTCTGAAAGAGGAATTTATTAGTTACAAAATTTCACGTTCTATAAATAAGGAGAAAATTTCAGATCAATAAATGAGAAGCATAATAAGTTAAGATAGCAAAAGATGGAAACTGGCTCAGAAGTTGCTAAGCTTAAAATACAGAAGCTGGCAAACAAACAAAGCAATGAGACACGTCACAGGAACTTTTCAGAAGTGCTGCTCCCAGTCTATGTTGTAGCACAGCTATTTTTCCATAGCACAGAATTTTCAGGGTATTAGCCAAGAGGGCAGAATAACAGAAGATTTTACAGAAAATGAGTTCTTTTTATATCACAATCAAATAAGGTCTTGTTTTAGAGAAGTATTTTTTATGAGTCATTCATAAAAGCAGTTGCTAAATTCCCTGATGTCCCAACAAAAGAGATATAGTACAAGCAAGTTTGAGTAAAATGAAAATGTAAATTTTTTAAACAGATTATGAAATACTTTCTTTATCTCCCCGTGGGCCAAAAATGAATACCAAATAAATCCTCTGCACTTAAAATAAATGACTACTTACAAAATCACCTTTGAAAGCAACAGTATGATTCTTTTCTAAATTTGTAGTCAGAAGCAATCCAGAGATTACCATGTTGAGGGAAGACGCTGCTCTTGCAATACTTTCCCTGATGGCCACCCCACAGTACCAGGAGCCACTCTGGCTCATCTGGGTGAGAAGTGGCTTCCCTGAATAAACTTACTCCACAAGAGCAATGCTCCCAGGAGGCATGTAAATACAGACCTTCACCAGGGAGTCAAGAAAAGTTATTCCTGAGCCTTTTGTAAGGGAACTGCCAAACCCAGAGCACAATGGAAGAAAGAGCAAATAAAAATAAAACCCCAAGCAAACAAACAAAACCCAAAACCCACAACGCTGGGAAGAAAAATGTGTAAGTGATGACTATGGTTGAGACAAACTAGCTCTTCTTTCACTCCTAATGTGGATGTATTATCAGTGCCTATGAGCAACCCACATACCTTATGAATGGCCCAACCAGGGCCATTGACTACTGCAGAAGCAGTAGTCAAGGACTCCTGTTAAACTTTTACAGTGTAATTTCAGATTTCCTTTCTGGTTCTCACTTTGTCTCCTACCTTATTTTTCCTTCATATATCTGTCTCACAACAAACACTTTCCACTGACACTACAATATTAGTAGAATATTAATAAACCACCATCCAGAGTTGTTATTTCTGATAACTTGCAAAGTGAGGATGACAAATCAGCTGGATTTCCACTGCCTTACATTTAGAAAACTTTTTCCACAATTGCATAAAAACTTTTATTTTTAAAAAAAATATTGCTTGAAAAAAATTAGAAACTGAACTTTTAACACAAAATATGTCAAGTGAGCTTGTGGACTAGGCTTCTGATCCTTGGGTCTGTTCATAATTTAATTCCTGACACAAAGAAATATGCGAACATTTATGAATCAATAATTTGCTTCATTTCTTAGGCACATTACTTCAGCAATAAAGAACTCACCAGAAATATCCTTTCAAGTTGATCCTGAATGTCTTTCATTCCTGGAAAAGCAGCGACCCCTTGAATCATTTCTACAAAGATACAACCCACTCCCCTACAGAAGAAAAAAAAGAAGTATGCAATGTTAGAAAGATTTCTTATAGACCACATAGCTAGCAACAGCACTTGTGCATCCTTTACCAGCATTTAAATAATATATTTTCTTTTAATTGATGGCAGGCTGAAGGACAAACCTGCATTTAATAAAACCAGTGAATACAAATGAATACTTCTCAGGTGTTTGAAGGCAAGTGTAGAGGTAGCAGGAACCTGGTTCATAGGTGTTGAGACCAATAAAGGCACAGCTGTTGATCTCCATATTAGTGCTTCCCAGCAGCACAGTCATGCTCCCAAATTATTTCTGGAGATGTGTGAGAGTGGAGACAGGGACAGGACAATGGCATGGAAGCACACTGGAAGGGCTTGGCATAGGAGGAGAATCTGGAAAAAGGTGACTAAAAAGGAAAGGGGCATGTGGCTGCTCACGGTCACAGAACTAAGCTAAGCCCAAATGCTGATAACTTCAGGGATGGGCTTGCTTGGACTTTCTTCTCCCCTCTGCCAGCACAAACGAAAGCAGTTCAAAGCCCATAGCTCTGGAAGGCTGCTGACCCCATTCCCCACAAGCTCTGGCTGAGAGGTGCTGCAATGGGCTGAGAAGATACAGACTCCCTCCTCTCCCCGCCACGACAGTCATCTCCTTACAGCTCCTGTACTTGGTTTCTCACAAAAAGTACTTCGCACAAGTTTCCCTCATCCCACTGAGTTAAGTCAGTGGTAGAAGTACTGGGAAATCAGAGGGAAAAAATATCTGAGACACACTAACTAGAGCACAAAAGAATAGATTCTGTAACGTTGAGGAAAGCTTCTGTGACTCTAACTCAAATTCCAGATAACCTGTGAACTTCCTGCATCTCAAAAGGAAAACAAATTATAAACATTTGCATCTTTTCTGGATGAAAACAGCTCAAGAGTTTCTTGTTCCCTCAGTAAAAATAATCTTAAGAGAAAACATCCCTCTTAGCTACCAACATGATGAAGAATTTGATTATATACTTTAGCTTGTTCAATTACATTTTTCTGCATATATTTTTCTACAACTTCCATGTGCAAACACCTAGATATGCTGTACCATGTCTGTGTAAGCAACTACCCAAAACCCCTCTTCATTCAAAACAATAATGTGTTCAAACCCCCAAACTATATATCAAAATGAACTAAGAATTTGTAAAACTAACTATGGTACCACCTCCCCCTAAAATTGAGAATTGTGTTTCTGTAACAGAAAATTACAGTCATAACCTCTAACTTAACTTTGTTTTTAGAAGTAAATTATTTGGAATGTACTAATTACATACCTTTTCATTGCTTAGACATCATGATGATGGATTCAGAAAGCTGCATTTAATTTTAGGAATATGTGTACATATATTGGTGAGGAAGTGATTCTAGAAAAACTTAATGAAAACAAGTTGCATATTTTCGTTAAGGCTCGGGCTGAGCATTTACAGATGCCACTGAACTAAGATTATCAGCAGATTACCCATGCTTTACCCATTTCTGAAGGCTTTGACCAGTACCAACCAATGAAATAATTTTACATTCTAGGAAAATGAGAGTTGGTAGTCAAATTTCTTGAAGAAGAAAATTAAATATACATCACTATTTTCTAATTCTACATCCTCAAAGCAGAGCTATATTAAGTAAAGTTTCTCTTCAGGCATTGATAAGTAGAAGAAAACTTTGAAAAGCACAGTTATGGTCAAATTTTAGAATAAATTAGGTGTTTATAAAAGAGAGGTTTAAATTTATGTTCCATATGCTTCTGCTGGTTACCAAATGAACTGAATTGATTAAACTGCCATTTATCATTTAGTCTGGTTAGTGCTTCATTAGGCACAGATAGGCACAATATATCTTAGTCAAATACTTACAAACATGATCAGCATCTCAGGAAAGGAAAAATTCAAGATTTCAGCCAGCAGCCATTTATTCAAGATGAGCAATAAAACAATTGAATTTAGACTAAAGAAAAGAGGATTAGAGTTCTATTCTTGCAACCAGAAAACAGGCTTTTGATTAAACCAGTGTATCATTTGAGAGCATGTACAAATCTGCAGAGAATCTTCATCTAGCTGTTTGAACAGAAATGCTGTAAAGGCAGCAGTAAGATTTTGCCAAATTTTGTATTGTTTTACATTATTTATAAATTTTTCCACTTTTAGTGGTTCTGATACAAGTATGAGCCAAAAACCAAGTAAGAACTGCAAACAACACTGAAGAAAAATTTCCTGCTTGGAAAGAAGAATCCTATTATGTGTCTTGGACTCCTGTGCAACCTAGTACATCATTTAGTCCCAAGCTGAAATGAAAGGGTACTGCAGTTAAATAAACACCTAATACAAAAATCCAAAGGTTATTAAAATCATTCAGGAGAGAAACACAAACATTCAAGATTTGAGCTGGAAGACTGCTGTTCCCTTCAACCCACTTGAAAGTTAAACTTATCCTTGGTTTCAAGGGTTATGGTGTTTGGCACATTGATGAATAAGCCAACAGAATGGGAAGCTTAAATGAATAGAAACAAAAAATATAATAATAATAATAAAACAAAAAAAGTAGGACATTGAACTAGGAAATGGATAGGAAATACCCAGAAAGCAATTAGAGCACATGAAGGCTGCAAGATGGCTGGATGGCATTCTTGATGTCCCAGTGGTATCCATGAATTTCAGGCTCACAGTAAGTAGAAACTTGAGTCTATAGTAGGATCCCTGCATCGCAAACCATAAGTGCACACACTTTAAATGAGAAAAGAGATAGAGCATCTACAAGGCCTTGAAATTTTATCTTGTTTTTGCAGACCTCACAGACTTTTAAACAGGTTAGAGATATTTTTGAGCAAAGCAAAAACTATTTTCATGCCAGAAGAGCTGCTTTGTGAGGAAAAATTAGGAAAATGATGTCATTCTTGGCTACATGAAAACCCAAGGGACAGGGAGAACATGATGACTCTGTACTTAAAATTATGCAAAAGGAAGGACAGGGACAACTGATTGGGATTTTAATGGTTCCCAGAACTGTAGGTAGATCCAAGGTAGTATAACCAGAAATAGCAGAATGCCTTTAGGAAATAAAAATTTTAGGGTGAGTGATAGGGAAATACAATTAACAATTGTGCTATACCTCAGCCTCCCAATGGACTTGAAGCACAGTTACAGTTGTGTAAAACTAGACAAGCTGAAATACTTCAGAGTATTCTTCAGGAAACAGACTTGCATTAACAGACTTGCATTCCCATCTCTCGTTTTGATGATGCAAAAATTCTTAAAATATGAAATACAGGCTTTGATGTGCATCCATCTCCAAGGGTGTGTTATTTAGGTGTAATGTGTGCATACGCAGCATACAAAAACATTTTCATGCAGCACTTGAAAAATAATTTCTGACAAAAGAATATTACCCTAACATATTTCAGTGTATCCAGTTCAGATTTTGCTACTCTCTTTATAGGACTTCTGAGTTTGGATAAACAAGCCAAATGCTGCAAATTTGTTCATAGATCTTTCCAATGCAATGTCACAGGATAACCTTGCAAAGTAAAAGTGACAGCCATTTAATGTTGAAATGGGTGGTTTACTCTCTGATGACAAAAAGCATAACTAAACCCATTGAAGTATTGATAAGACCATATGTGGCCATACCATATAATATTGATCTTCTATTGTCCTGCTTAATTTCCTTGGACTCTGGCTGTCACATACAGAGTAAGAATTACTAGCACAGCTAAACGAGTTACTCTTGCATTTGAATTGACATAGTAAATGAGCCTGTAAAAATGAAGCTGAATGCCTCAGGAACCTGCTTTTATTTTTTTTTCCCCTGCACAGCTTTTATAATTCAAGAGGGTATTCCTTTAAAATTAACTTGCTTACTGGTGGGTTGGTTTTCTATGTTTGGCTTAAGAATTCACATTCCTGTCTCTGTGTAACAAAATCCTTATTGCTACAAGAATTTCCAGCCTATATGTAATTGAACACTGTAAAAAAGAAAAGCATAACAGCTCTGGTAAGGCATAATATATAAGAGATTATAAGGGTTGTTCCCTTCAGTTAATATTGTGATTTTTCTTGATGGAGCCATAAAAGAGACTACAGACACACTTCAAAATGAGGAGCTGTTTCCAACCCAAGTTTTAGTTTAAACTTAAATTGAGAATATAGAAACCCTGAATTCTTACTATATATGTTTTAAACTGTTGAACTTTCTGCCCTGAACATATCTGCCTTCTAGCAGGCACAGCACAGCTGATAACATTCAGCATGGCCTTCATGGTGAAGACCTATGCTGGATCTTCACATAATGTTTCTATCTGGTCATTAAACCTGCATTCCATGTACAGCATTTGGAAGGCATTTTATGAAAACCAAGTAACTGCTTTCAGCAATCCCCCTGGTGAGATTTCTGAAATTCAAAGGAACAGTCGAGTTTTCGTTCAAGTTTCACAAAGAACACAGAGTTAGTACTGTTGAATATATCAAAATTTAAAAAAAACAAAACCAACAAATAAAACACAAAGCCCACTCACACTCCCACTCAAAAACCAGCTGATTTATTTTTTTATGTAATTGTCACCAAGATATAGTACTGCAGCCTCTTCCATAAAACCCTAGTAATATACAACATGTTGGAAGGGTACAGAGACTTTTATGTTGTCTGATTTATTCAGAAAAAAAAATCATGTTCCTATATGATCCTGCTTATAAACAGAACTAAGGAAATCAATTTTGGGGGGCAGGAATGAAAAGCAAGGGACTTTTGTCTCCTTAGCTGACAAAAATCTGATTTAATTCTACAGTGGCACACTGTCAGAATACCCACAAATGCTGAATTTAGTTGGAATTTGTCTTTCATGACCACTCCTCTTTGATAACTGAAAAATAACATGTGATGGACGATACAGTCTGATATAAATACAGCAGCAATACGGCAAACAGATTGCAGTTCTCACATGAGAAGCAATGAGTGAATCAGAATTTCTCTTCCGTGATGACAAAGACCATTAAAATTTCTGCAGGAAGCAGATGCAATGAATGAAAACTGATTTACTTGAAAGCATGATAGCTCAAGGTATTTCTTTACAGTCACACTTGAAGTAATTGTAATTACAAGTGACTAGAGTGCTCATGTTCTTGCCTGTGTCACAGAGCTACCTAGAATTAAAAGTTCCAGAAATTTGTTTTGCATTGTAGCAATGCTCAGTTTCTATATTAAGAAATACTATGTTCATGAAGGATTGAAATCTACATGATCACTTTTTGCAAGAATTTTTCTGTTGAACTCACTTGTTCAGTAAAAGCAGAGTGCAAAACAACCTCAAGAAAATACTCCACGAACTTGAGCAACTTGAGATAGTTTCCTGTTGAACATGTTCTTTCTGGTTTTCTTTTTGCATCCAGATACCTTTATAAGGTACTTTCCTTACACACATGAAACATATTTCGAGCAGTGAAAAAGTAACAGTAAATCTGATGTTCCCAAAGGATAAAAGTAGGTTTCAGATAGGAACTGAAATGCTCTTCCCATAACTACAGACCCAGACAGTTTCCTCCCAAACAGCATTTCTATGAATTTGATCCTAGAGAATTTTCCAATCAAAAGTTAATTCAGCTTATACAACTTTTGAAGAGCTTACTGACAGTGAGAGAAGTTTAATTAACAATAGCTTGATAGTTATTGCCATATCACCTTAATACCATAATCCTACACATCAGCATTTCTTAGGAGTGGAAGTCACAACCCTGAAGAACATCGAGGGCTAAAGAGCTAATTTCCGTTATGCTCTTTTCTTTCTCAGGCCCCAAGAAGTATTTCTTCAGGGCATACTGGGACTACTGCTCTCAGATTTCTCCCACTGCAAACTGTTTACAGGAGAAACAGGATAAAGATGCCTTTGTAAGATCCCCTGTGTAAAAAACATAATTTGGTGCACCTGTGTCTACGACAAGATCCATTTTTATGTAATGAATATCTTAGTTATTGTTGCAGGTCGTCATTGGTCAAATATTCATGAAAGCAAGCACGGAATTACAGTAAGCACTCAAATCCACATTCATAGCAGCCTATGTGTGAAAAGCAGTGTGTTCTCAAAAAACACAATTTATTTTTCTAATAATATGATAGAAAAATTCCGTATGAAGAGGTTTCCCTGAACTAAGATCAGATTTGAAATCGTGTATAAAAACCAATGTTACAAAGTTACATAACAGTGACTTAAGAAGCACTTTTGTAACGTTTGACAGGCCTAAATTTAATTTATTTCTTCTGCAGCAATAAACATAGCTGATGTTAGTTTATAAAAATGAATTTAAAATATATCCCAGCCCATAACTGCTTAGGTTACCTGTACTGTGACTAAGAGTGTATTTTTTTAAAAAAGTGAAACAACAGGATATGCAAAAAAATTGCCAGCTGTTAGCAAACACAGTTTAAAGCCAGCTGCACTTCAAAATAAAATATCCCTAGTGACTTCTTGATGTAAGCAACCCAGATGTAGCAGCAGCACATGCATTACCAGAATCAAATGGATATAATAACCTGTTTAAATTGCTTCATTTACTAATACTATACTCTTCCTGTAAGGAACAAATAGAATAGGTTCATTTGGGGATTTTTTTCCCTATGTTTCTGTGTTACTTATGTATGGGTTTTAGTAATCCGTAAACCCTTTATGTGTTGAAGCCTATTTTCCTTGCATTGACTTTCAAAGGACTGTAAAATTCAAGGATTAGGGCAAGTTACACCAGAGGCAATGCAAAGCCATTTTCCTAGCTACTAGTAAGTCCTCATCAAGAGGGAAAAAAAAAAAAAAAGCAAGCTATATCAAAGGTTATCACAACTCTTTGATGCAGTCATGGGTAGTATAATACAGTCACATAATGCTGCTGTATCAAACGCTGTCAGCAGTAAATCACAAAGCCCACCATTGATTTCCATCAGCAGCCTGACACCACTAATGCATGTACGTCTTCATTAATATTATTTTATTGCCAGTGGCTATTTAAAAAAAAAAGAATGCAGGAGAATGTAACATTGCATGTGGATCATTAGCTTTTAGTTACTATTCTAATTCTCTACACCAGCAAATGAAGTGTAAAAATAGCCTGCAGCCTCTGCCACCTGCTTCCCAGCCACTGTCCAGGGGTTAATATTTGGACTCTTTCTTCATGCAGCTGGTCTTCTACTCAGTGGGAGCCCCACTTTCTGTTCCTGGGGAACAACCATGAAATGTTATTTATCATGGCTATAGCAAAGGCCCTATGTCTTTTTTTTTCTCTAAATAGAGGAAACAGCTGTGCTTTCTACCTCAGCATTATTTAAATATTTAGTGAAGTGGCTTCCTAGTTTAGTCATCATGTAGATCATCAATAACGACACAGGAGTGCATACACTATCTGCCATAAGGACATAATGCCAGTAATTGCATAAAAATGCTAATGCTACAAACACACTTTTCATAACAAATTACCAGATTATCTTGGAATCTGATGGTGGGCAGGTTTCTCTGTGTCTCCCTTCCTCCCACTCTGGGAAGCCACCAAGTGGTTTTAATGTAATTATGGCTCAGCTATGTACAACCATTGTGTAAGTACAGCCCCAAGCCTGTCTGTGCTCCAGCAGAGCTCACTATTGAATGTGCCAAGTAAGCATAAGTGACCTTAACATGCAGCTACACCTCTCACAATCAAACTGGAAGTGCTGTCTCAGATAACTCAGAAAAGCATAGAAGTAAAAACCTAAACCTCTTCTGTCAAATACAGTACACATTTGCCCTAATCTGATTTCTGATGTGGCAGTAGCTGAGCCTCTACACAAATTGCTGCCATGTGAAAGAAACTGTATTGCTGGGGCTTTTTTCCTAAGCTTTTCATAGTTCTTCAGTTTGCACAGGGCAGCAAAAATATTGTAAGAGCCACAAATCAAGTACAAGAGGAATGGGACATCATTCTTCATTTGAAACCAAACAAACCACCTCTGTCCCTGAGTACCTGGATCTTTTTTAGGCCTATATGAAAAGCTCCGTGCAAGAGGACATCATTTATGAATATCACAGAAGATGTAATTATTGTGTTCTTCCCCAATATTCTTGTGTCGTTTTCTCAGGAAAAAAAATAATAATCTGGATTGCTGAAGTACAATTTTGAGTCCTTCCTCAATCAAACTGCCAATCCTCAAATCAAACTGCCCTTCCAAACCTGCAAGTCTGAATAAAATCTGTAGCTTTGTAAAAAAGCTATTCAGGGATGTGTCACACTGATTTACTGCTAACAAATACAGTAGATTAAGAACTGAGGCTATATGGTCACATACAGAGAATTCAGGTTTTCTCCTTGCTATGGGAGGCCATGGTGAAAGTTTATCTTCTGCAAAACAAGTGTCATATCACATGAAAATACTGCACTAAGACTACAAAAGTCAAGCAATAACTCAGTCTCTTGCAAAGCACCAATAGGTCTTCTAGTGCCGTGTCAACAGCAGGTACCAGCTGCGAATCTGTGGGGTGGCAGGAGAGGATTCCTTTAGGGAGATGCTGGGTGAACCACATGTATTACTACACACATGTTTTTTAACCTCTATCACTAATCTCCCTACATATTTACTTTACATGCCCAAAAAACCCAAGAGCTAAAGCATCTACATCATCATCATCATCTACACTTACCACATGTCAAGGCAGGTGGAATATTCTGTTGATCCCAGAAGGACATCTGGAGGCCTGTACCATAGGGTTACCACTTCATTAGAATATGTATGACTGGGAACTGATTTAGCTCTTGCAAGACCTGTGGGGTAAACACAAATAAATAAATGTAAACAAAACAAAGAAAGAGTTTGCTGTATAGTTACAATCCTAAAAGGATATATGAGCACACGCAATATGACGACATGTTGCAAGCGTACTTTTCTTCTACTACTGGAGTAAGTTACTTAATGAACAAACATGGTAGCATCTATCATTTGGTACCTGGCTAAACAGAGCTATGAATATTATGAAGGGACAATAAAATATGCTTTTCATAATGACAACCACAGGTCCAGGAGAGATGCAAAGATACATGGTGGTATACCTAAGCAAATAAGCAGGTATACCTAGACAAATAAACAAGGATTTTAATTGTCATTAACTGCTCATCCTCAGGCATTGATATCCTTTGATTTCAGAGTTTTTTAGAAAAAGGAATTTATAAGGAAACTCCCATACAAATGATGCAACAGAGGAGATTTGGCTTTTTAGGGAATCCTAAGGAAACCTTCCACAGCTTACACTGCAAACCCTAGCTTGCTTATTCAAGTTTATGTTTGAAAGCTGTAGACACACTTACACATTACCATTCAAATAAATATTAATATTGTAGTAATACACCAGAAAATGGTATGTGAAAAATTCTTCTCTCTCAACAAATGTGTATTGGCAGTGCACCAATTTCAGAAATCATTTCAGTGAAATCTGTGGCCTACTGAAGATATACTATTTACAATAATTGTCTTTTAAGCTTGTCAGTCATTTAAAATAATTCACATTACTACACAACCATAATCTACCTCATGTAAAAGAGAGATCATCATATGCTAAAACCAGCAGTAGAGAGCACACTTTTCTAACAATGTTTCTCCTACAGAAGATGCTCTCCTCCAGAAAATGGAAAAACATTTTCAGGGCCAGAGGTAACTGTTCCCATCACAGGCCTGCAAATGCCTTTTCAAATTATCGGCTCCTAGCTACTGCCTTGAGACCATCCACTCCCTTGCTGGGAACACTGGACATGCACAAGTAATGGAAATCAGGAGAATGCACTACTGGATGCTTTTTTGTGTCTTCTTAAACTGCTGATTTTCCTTTTACAAAACAAATGAAATTACTAAAACAAAAGGTCATGTTTTATACCTTACAGAAACAAGGAAGCAAAGTCATACACTCAGAAAGAAATAAGCAACATGAGAATTCTCAAAAGAGCACAGATGAAGAGTGCTTTGCCCCTTTATTCTTAATACACTGGAAAGGCTATTTAAGAACAGTTAGTCTCAGTGAATATATCTCCATAGTAATGATGGCAAATCTTGCAAGCAGATTGCATTATCAGCTGATTATAGCAGTTAGACCACTGTAGAGGAATAATTTGCATTGTATGCCGTGATTTCTTCTTCAAAAAATCACATTTGAAACAAGAAAACCCATTTTTAAAAATGTTCAGACCTCCATTTCTTTTACATTTGTGCACCTGGTCACCAGCTTGATGAATAAGTTGGCTCACAAATACAGCCCAGGGTTGGCCAGGTACAGCCCCAAAGAGATCACATCATGTGCTCCACAGTGCTTCTGCCTCTAGATTAATATTTTTGCTAGTGAACAGTTCTTATTCCTAGCACACAGAACCATTAACAAGCCTGAGTTTCTGAGCATCTATATTTCATGTGACTAAACTGAAACACTATTCCCTGAATTTGTGGATATGGACCTAGTATTACTGAGCAATATAAAAATTATGAAAGGATTTGAGAATTCTGGATGTTGAATGACTCCATCCTTCTTTGCCTCTTTGAGTCCTCCTTGTTAGTCTTGCTTGAGGAAGACTGAAATTGGTTGCAAACAACTTCCTCTCTAATCTTCTACCAAGCTCTGATAAGAGAAGAGACGTAAGCAGGCAGGGGAAAGGCATTTTTAAGAAGTCAGCAACATCGTATGTTTTGGGGAAAACTGTCAAAAAACTTTAGAGCTTGTGGGATGATAAATGAACTCAGATTTCCATAACACAAACCTGATGATTCACACATTCCAGAAATCTCCCATGTAGAGAGAAAGGAGTCCTCAACTTGCCATACCAGAAGTCACACTGCAAATAATACAACACCCAATCTTGCCAGCCAGTTTCTGCCACTTTGATGGCCAGGACAGAGCTTTGCAAGTGTTACAGTCAGCCCAAGCACACCTTTCCTCCTCTTCTGTGACTGTTCAGCATGGAACCAGTCCTCCCATCCTGCTGGGAATGCCATCCATGCTGTTTCCTCAGCATACTGCTTGCTTCTAGATCTCCCCCAACTCTAATCCATTCCAGGTTAAGTAAAATCTGATTTTCAAAGGATGGCCCTTTTGGGCTAATCCCAGCCTATTCTTTTTCTTTAATACTTTCTTCACTCCCAAAACACAATGAAAGTCTCACTTGGGGCTTGCTGCTGCATCTGGTTTCTTGGTTATACGAGGATCATCACTAGAATGGAGAAACTTATAAACAAAACTTTCATTTGTAAAAGCAAGTTGAGGCCCTACATTGGCATTATACAGCATCACAGGGTTTAAGAGGTGTGCTGGTTTACGGGGAGGCTTATGGGTACAAGTAATATGTTTTCAGTTGTGGCCAATTTGTTTCCTAGTTGGGCACATACACTGCTTTGGAAACTATACGGCCCAGTGGAAAGCAAGAGTGAACAACCAAGGGAAACACTCACAAAAACTAAGATTAGGAAGGGGAAAATTTGGCACAGTCCCACTGTTCAGTCAGTCACTGCCCCCGTGCAGGACTCAAAGGACCTGAATTAGGCAAATGCCTTGGAGGAGCTGCTTTCTTTCAGGGAGGAAGCAACCTTTGCTTTTTCTGAATAACACTCTGTATAAAAAAGGCATTTGCAATTTTAAACACTTTCACTCAAAGATTCAAAATTAATGCAAATGTCTCTCATCACACTTGAGACATGAAAAAATACTCTCGTCTTTCAGATATATTTACAGTATAAAAAGAATGCTATGAAAATATATATGTGAAACACCAACATGATACTGCATTTCTTGTTTTGATGCTCCAGATGCAAATAGATGACAGTTACCAGGGTTTTTTCAGATATCCTTCTGCAAGAAAATTTGCTACATATTTTATACCCCTTTTCACATCTAAATATGCTTACTCATGCAAAATTTATTTAACCACATCCTTCAACTGAAAAAAAAATGAAGGGTAGGATTAATTAGCACAGCATGTTCGATCACTTTCTTTAAGGGTTCCCTGTCTGTTTCCATGGTTACACTACAGGAAGAGCGACAATCTCATTTTAAAAAGACAGAGCTTACAGGGGATCATCAAAACTTCAAACCTTAATGGCCAGTGTACATAAAAGCAAAAAGGTAAATGAAGGATCACCAGGTGAGTACCCAAGATTTACATATTGCTGCTTGAGCACTTTTTTTCCTGGAAAGGTGAAGGAAGGACCTCCTGACAAGCAGTGAACTCCCCTCCGCTTCCTCTGTTGCCTGAAAGATAAAAGATCAACACATGTCCTGCTGTTGCAGCCTATTTTGAGAGAAGGAATCCAAGCATAAGGCCCACTTATTAAAATTAAGGTCGTATCAGACCCACTGGGGAACTTCCATGTAATTACAGGAAGGACAGACACTGTTCCATGTTCTCCAGGCACTGTGACCATTATTTATCCAAAATGAAAGAAGAAACTGTTCTGATACATTACCAAGTTCAAGGCCTGCACAACATCATCTATCTGCACTGTGACACAAACCGTAACTTTAACTCATTCATTAAGCAACAGCTCAGGATACCCTGTAAAGCCCTGTATTTAAAATACAGAGTGAATGATCTATGCCTATGTATATATATGTCTTTAACACAGAAAATCCCCTGCTGCCTCTTACTCTGAACTTAAAAAAAAAATAAATGTAAGAATATATTTTCTTCCTTTGTAAACCCAATTGTCTTTGGTTCATCTGGCTTTATCTTAGGCTCAGAGGATGTATCTGATTTTTATCTAGGATCAATTATTGACAAAATACACTGCACTGATTTATTATCACTGTAATTTTTAAATTGTATTTGGTTTTTACAAGAGGCTGTAGCTATATCCAGACTCAAGATCTATCTAATCCACGCACCTTTGACTACATGAGCACAAATATTAATATTTGATATCTCTCTAGCTGCAGGATAGCTTTCTAGTCAAGTTGATATGACAATCAGGAAGCCTTTGTTCACAGCAAAATTTGATTCTGCAAATCAGAAAACCAGTCACATCTGCAAAAACAAGGGCTTACCAACCACGTGGATGGTTTCCCTTTCTATTTTACCTTAAATATGTTGAGAAGTTTATTATTTTGGTTGAGGTATATTTAAAATGGTTCTACCAAACATCCTAAAAGCTGCTGCTTTTCCTTGATTCAGATTCTTTATGTGCTTCCTTTTCAGCTTCTTGTTTTGCTTATTTAATAATTACCTAGAGTTTGAGACAAATGGCTTATCGAACCATAACTACGACTCAATACCAATATTAAAATTTTGTTAATGTAGTCTATTGTAGATCATGAACTGTCAACCTCTTTACTCAGCTACTTGTTTTCCAACAGAAGCACATTTATTCAGTGAATACTTGAATGACAATAAACTGAAGTAAAATGGGTGGAAACATTGACACTGCTTCAAAAAAGCAGTCAGTGCTCTAACCCAGAAGCCAGTTCTTGGCAATCAAAAGTGTCCTGCAGCCTTTAGGTCCCTCTGCAGTTTACCTGAATGCATGTCTCCAACATGCAGCTTTACTAGAGCACCTGAATTAAATTCCTCTCAAATAAGATGAATTAACTACAATATCATGTGTCCTGGTCCTAATACAGCCATTAGCTTATGGTAGTGTTGTTCATTTATAAAAGTTACTCACTAACAGGGAGAGTCTAATGAGGATCCAAAATTAGAATTCCCAAAATGCACTAATGGCTAGTCTTCCACCCTGGAGTGCAGGAGTCAGTTTCCAAGAGACAGAGAGCAGTAAGGCAAAAGGCATGCCTGCCTCTCAGTCTGTCTGGTTTTCCCAGCTGTTATCAGTTGTTCTAATAAAAGATTATTTTTCAGCACAAATCTTATCTCATGTATGACTGCAGACAATCACTTACAGTAACACAGGTGATAATTATTCTAGTCTGTGAATGGGACTCAATTGTCAATTCACAAACATAAGTTACAGAATGGGGAGATGTAGAAATACTTTTCCTGGTACCAGAAAGAACAACTCTAGCACTCGTGAAAAGTGTTTTTCTCTTTCCAACAAGTCCAGCGTAATATTTTTAATCATCACCTCTTTCCTCTGCCACCTCTGCCACCCAAAGGACCATAGGGAATAGAAAAGAGGGATACAAGAAAGAGCTCAGCTATTGGTTGTATATTATAAGATCACATTGGTTAATTTGACTGAAAGCCATCCTAGCCACAAAGCTGTCTATTTCCTTGCTTTAAAATCCTTATAAAGAATTTCTGATACGTTTTTAAAAAAGCAAACAGATGTTGAACATGTACCATGACCCCCAATTTATTTCATTGTCTGTAAGCAGAAAGAAATACGCTAAAAACTGGGAACAAAGCAAAAAGTGGTATGGAAATGTAAAAGAAATATACACTCCACTTTTTACACAAGGAAAATGTATCTATTCCCATGGCCTTCTGAGTCAGGATGAATACGTTCAAACTGCTTCTACTAGGCTGGAAGCAGAAAAATAACAGTGCGGGCAGGAAAAAAAAAAAGGAAAACAAACTGTACAACATTGTGAACATTCACACAGATGCAAAAGCTAACAGGACCTTCTTCACTACAGAAAAGACCTGGATTCATTATGGACATGGTATACATGCCCACAACAGTTTTAACACCTGATTTATTTAAACCTTGCTTTCAGATTCTGGATTTTTACTTAACAATCTGTTTTTTTCACAAAAAATCTGCAAGAAGGTGATGCCCTTGACTCCTAAAAACATCCCAGCAGGAACACACAACTTTGCTAATAAGGCTCCACATGAAAATGTCAGAATTACTCATTTCACAGTGAAGTTATTAGGCAAAGAGTTAACAATAACTGAGCAGATGGTTTTAAATTGGGAAGATCTGCAGAGTGCAGGGAAGAAGTTCTAGAAAGGACAAACAGGCAGAAAATAATTTATCACTGAAAATGAGAGCTAATGCATCTTAGGATATTTTAATATTCCTTGAGAAAAAAGAGAAAACTGTGAAGCATCTATGAATGAATGAGTCCAATCAGTACTGGACAATTACTTGAATAATAATAGTAATAATAATTTATATGTGGAACTTTAAGACATAAGCAATGAACTTGCTGAAGGCAAGAAAGGTAACAGAACACTTTCAGACAGTATTGAGGTATAGATGTTTCACTGCCATTAGGATTTTCCCCTAAAAAGTCAAAGGAACCCAGAGAAGGAAAAAAAAGTGATGCAGGAGAAAAGTGTTGTATAGAGACAAATTGAGAGCTATGGATGTCCAATCTGGTGAAGTATCATCAAGCACTGACCACAGAAGTTACCAGCTTACTGCAGGCTATTGTGTAAGAAGCTAACAATTTATCATGATCCCTACCTGCACAACTAAAAGCAGGACTACAAGAATCATTTCTGGATGACTCCATCTGGGGTTCAAGTAAAAATAAACCAACCCTTATCAACTGGTACCTTGACAACCAGTTGATTGTACCTTATGATTTGATAAAAGTGCTGTAGCTACTTGATCTATTGCATGAGATAGATTAAATACAACATACTAGTAAAGAAATAAATACGATTGCTCTGTGTTCTTCAAGACTTATCTTTCTTAGAAAACCATCATGTAGACAAACTGCCACCCCATCCATTTGGGTGCAAAGAGGATTGAACACATATCAGATTCAAGTCAATAGCATATGAGGCAGCAGTAACATTTAAATCCTTCTGGTTTCATGATGTAATAAATTTGACAGCTGAAGAACTATTTATGAAGCACAATTTGGTGCTACTGTAGTGATTCACAGTCATCCAAATAGAAACACAAAAGCTAAGTTTCACCAGCAGTTTTATATTCAAACATCTAATCCCTGTTGTTTACACTCAGGTAATTTTGTTTCTTAACTGATCACACAACACTGGCAGTGACAAGGTGATGCACATACTGTGCTCTCCACTCACTGAAGGGTTCCACAGCTCCGTGCAGTGCTGGAAGAAAGGCAACAATAGTAGCATGGCCACTGGGATGTTACTCTACAGAGTGATTTAGCCCAGGGAGATACTACAATTTTGCTGATCCATCATTTCCAATCTGGAGGTAAAATATTTGGAGAACTTAGATGAAGAGAATACCTCAAGTTATGGTCAGCTACTAAAAGCCTAATCAAGTAACTGCAAATTTATTTGAACTTGTCTAGAATAAGTAGTTTAACAAGAACAGGGCTACATGGAGTAACAAGTATTTGAATAACACTAACATTTACAGACAAATAGTACTTTTGAAAAGTAGATATAACAACTATTTTATTTATAAGTCCAACAACACTGCCATTTGACATTACCTCCCAGGAGTGGAATTTGTGAATTTGAAAAACTGTCTCCACATGGGTACTGAAACCATCAATCCTTACAGTGCAAGGCCTGACTTACATATAAATGGCACAACTCCACAGCTAGCAGTCCCTGTACTGCACAGCCAATGCAAGTGGGTTTGAGGTGCCTCCTTTTCCAGCTATGGTGTCATCTGAGCACACATTTCTACACTGCAGAATGCAGCTGCATTTGTTCCACCATCCAGCCTTGCTTATGAACCTTGGCTGCCCTGTCTGGCACAAACAGTTCTCTAGTGATCGCTGCTGCCAGTACCTGAGCCAGAGTATTTATAGATAAGACAAATATTCAGCTGATTTCTCTCATTGCTACAATATTATACTCCACAGTTTAAGTACTTCCTTAGTGGGTAAAACACTGTCTTGGATTTCTGCTGAAGAACTCCAGTATGTTTTGCACGTGCTATCACATTAGTACATACATTCACATACCAGGTAACACCCATCTAAAACCACATTTGACTGCACTGGCTTAAGTCAGAGAAAAATTATCTGTAAACAGGCATTGGTGTAAAACTAACAAAACTAAAAAAAAAATTCTCAATTATATAAAAGCTTTTTGAAATACATTGAAGAACAAAATAACTACAGGAAACAAAGATTTCACTAATTTTTAAAACTGTTTTCATTTTGCTTTCAAGAGAGAAGCCATTAAGAAAATCTATATTACTACTGTTGCTTCTGTAAAGCAATATTGTAAAGCAATATTATAAAGCAACATCTAACGACAGAAATCTCTGGAGTATCAGATTCACCTGTTCAATTGAATCACTCCTCAAAATTCATTTAATGTATATGTTATCTTAAATTAGCTGAATCATAAATCTTAGAAGAAAAGTTTGATGTGAAAGACATTCCAATATGCTTAGGTCTAAATGATTATTTGATTTTGCATCAGTAATCAGGCATCTATACTACTGCAAAGCCACCTAATCAGTTCTTAATACAATTTTGTCAAAGAAAAAGAAGAAACTAAAACAGACAATTTCATTTTCAAAAAAGTTACATTAGAAGGGCATTAAGGCTGTGCCTTAACAGTATGATTCTGGAAATATGTAGTTTAAAAGCACATGTTCCCAATGCAGCATCTTTCTCTAAAGTGATAATGAACACTAAAATACCACTGCCAGAATGGCAAAACTAGAGCTATACAACCAAATCTAGTCCATTATGTACAGATATAAGCCTACCAAGTCAGTAGAACAGCAGAACCCTATATTCTAACTACTAGAACAAGTGAAAATTCGTTAGTTTAATGGGTCTGGCTGAGATGGAGTTCATTTCCCCTTAGTAGCCCTCACAGTGCTGTGCTTTGTAGCTAGAAGGGTGTTGATAACACACTGGTGTTTTTGCTACTGCCGAGCACAGCATCAGCGCTGTAACACTCCTTCCACAATCAAGGGCAGGATCCTGGGAGGGGACACAAGTAGGCCAGCTGACTCAAACTGACCAAAGGGATATTCCAGACAACGTGGCATCGGCTCAGATATAAAAGCTAAGGCAAGGAGCAGGAAGGCAAGCATTCATTGTCTCCAATGACTGCCTGCTGAGGAACTGTTACACATGCTGGAGCCCTGCTTCTCGGGAGTGGCCGCCCATCGCTGCTGATGGGAAGTGGAGAATGAACCGTCTTATCTTTTGCTTCCCTTTTGGGTGCGCAAGATTTCACCTGGTTTCTGCTTTAATAAACTGCATTATCCATACCCACGAGTTCTTTTCCATCTTACCCTCACATCTATCCGGCTGGGAAGGGGAGTGATAGAGTGGTTGGATGGGCACCTGGCATCCAGCCAAGGTCAACCCACCACTCAGTAATGAAACCACACCATTCTTTTCTCTATTTTTCATTTGACTTAAAGATGACGGATGTACTTCTGAATGCAATGCTCAATAAAAACTATTTGTAGATTGAAAGCAAAGGATCCCTAAAAGTATTTTGACCACCAACAAAATACTACTGTCATACTATTATTAAAACATTCCATTTTTTATTTAAATCATTTACTATTTCAAGTTTGTATGTATGAGCAAATTGTAAGTACACGCAAGCATGTTACATTTAGTATCACATTCTGCAACATGTGTAGCAAAACTGGTGAGCATCCTGAGCACTGTAAGACAGAATGGGCAAAGAATTGCCAAAATTTCAAGTAGTTAACATTAGGCATTTGTGTTTATGAAGTACATTTCAGTGATCTGTTGCCTTTTTTCTTATTCCTCTCCCTCCTCCGCCCATGCTTTTTTTTTAGTTAGTTAGTTTTTTCCAAGGTCTACAGACAGTTCAGTGTGGAACCAAATTTCCAGTGGCTTGAAGAGTAGAGAACTAACTTAAAACTATTGCAATGAAATATCCTTAAAAGCAAATATAGTCACAAGATCAAATAAATTTGATGTCCGAGACTTAAAATTTGCTGCAATAAGAAGGATATGAATATGTTCATGGTTGTGGGTGGGAATGAAAGAGATTACATCTGAAAATCTTCTTCTATCTTACTTCCAATGACCACATAAAAAAAATTGCTTATGATCCGACATATTATAAGCCATAAAAACAAAGGTGGTAAAAGCTGAACTATCTTTGGAGAAGAGCTTGAGGATCTTCAACAAGGTGAAGGTCTTACCAGCCATTCTCCCTGCCATGTAACTCAAGTCACTCAGCACCATTTTCTCCCCATGCAAAGTGGTTGTTAATGTTCCCACATCACCCAGACAAAAAGCTGCTGATTCCTTATCTCCCACTTATAAATTTGTTAATTTTGGGTCTTTCAAATTATAAGAATGAGAGGTCAAGCAAAGTTTAGTTGTAACATACATACCTGGAGTTACCATTTCCCTGTATAGTTTTTGGAAATGGAAATCACTGGAGAAGTGTTAAGTATTGCTAAGACAAGCACTGCCTGATCTCTTCTGGCTATCATCAAGGCCAATTGATGCAGGGGCAACTTTCATCTTAATGCAGGTAGACTTGCAAGCATGATTTTCATTTACAGCAGGACAAATGGTGCATCTATGAGTATACAACCAGTACTGTATCTTTCAGAAGAATGAAAAAATTAATGCATAAATTATTAAAAATTACCTAGATAAAAAGTGACTGTGTTACAGAAAGGTAAGGTTTTAAACTGTCTGGGGCAAAACAAATGATGTTATAAATTACAGAGCCATCACTTCTTTAAAATGCAATCTCAATTATGGTATTATTTCAGGCGGTGTTAAATGGCACATTTCTCTTAATGAACTGTCAGTTCTGCTCACATTAATCTTTTTCTTCGCATATCAGTATTTTTGTTCTGACTGATGATAAATTCTTTCTTCTTTAATCCACACCTTTTCCAGTTAACCTTTAATACCTACATAGCTGATTATTTCCTGTAAAATAAATATGTATAACCATTAACACACTAATGACATTCAAATTATTTGAAAATTTGGCATAATTTTCTCACTATATAATACAGTATGTTCTATTAAATAAGGAAAGATTAAACCAAATCACCATCAGACCAAGAAAGCAAAGATGGAGAGTACTATGGGAGGTAACTGGATTGCCTATAATCAAAAGCTTTACCATGCGTAGTACTTTTTCCTGTAGTACTTTTTTCCCACACCTGTTGTATCAGAAACAAGTAAAGAAGCTTCAGAACAATGAAGTTTTAAAGAAAGTTTGGTATTTTAAATACAGAGGTTTGTAGACCTGTATGGACTAAGGCTATGACAGAAGCAAGATATGTGGGAAGAAAAATGTTCTCATCTAAAAGTGATAGAACACCATCACATGACTGAACAAGGCTTTTTTTTTCCAATTATAACAATGTTTGTTTTAAATACATCTACAGACTCATTTGGATGGATGGATCTCTCCTGTCCAGACAGCAGATCATAGTTCTTAATGTCCTTTGTGCAATTGTCACATAAGAGTCTGGTTGACACTTAGGTGGGGAATAGAAAAAAAAAATCATGATTCTGATAATAACACAGTCAGCACTAACCTAGATGCAGTACAGATGACATCTAAATCCCATGTTCTTCTTGAGTACAAAACACTGAAACAGATTTTTCATCACAGTTGTTTTAACAGTGTCATAACCAACTTCTTTTATTGCCCTTAATGGATGATTAAGGTACCTTCCTCCTATTTAAAAGCTCAATATATAACTCTAACTTGTAACAGAGGAAAACTGGATGTAACCCTAAGTAATCTGAGATGCATTTAACAGGGGACACATTTAGTGAGTCACACCAATCTCCAGCTCCTTCATGCTCTTAAAAAAAAAAAATAATTCATTTTCAGTCAATAATCCTACACAGTGTTTCTCAGTGTGAAGAACTTAAGTTACAGCATCTACTTTAGTAATAGCTGAAAAGACCAGTATGGTATGTTTAAAGAATTTTAATTTCAATTATTAAAAAACAATCAGTGAAGACCAGCATGGACAAAAATTCAGTATGTGGCTCTGCTTTGTATTTACTATTAGCAGAGAAAAGATGAAGTCTTAACTGAAAAGAGAACCTCACCATTTTTGCAAATTGCTGTCTCCAGATAGTAAACATGTCAAATTTACTCTTCCTCCATAGACTGTGAAGCCAAACTTCTGTCCATAAGATATTCTTCCCGCATTGACTCTCACAATGGTATTTTTTTTATTTAGATTTAACTGATACCTCAATAAAACCATCAGATCTATGAAGCAATTTAGATGGAGATCCATGACTGGAATGACAAATAGATATGAGCAGGCACGAGTATCTGAAGCAGCACTAGATTATACACTCTCTTGCATCTTCAATTCTAAAACAATTCTTTAGCCCAAATGCCAGAAATCAGATCTACCCCTTTGCACTGCTGTTGTGTGAAATTTTCTGCCACTTACACATCTCCTCTCCTCTCTTTACCATAGATCTGGGCATGATAAGAGAAGGTCACAAGCACAGCACATGAAGTCCTTGTTCCTGGGAGGGAAGGAGAAGGAGGCAGCTTTAGCTACTCCCTGACAGCAGCCAGCTATACTATTAGAAACTGAGAAAGAAGGTCTGGGGGTGGAGGAAAAGCCTGTCATCATGGGAAAGCAAAATAAATAACAGAAGCCTGCTACAGGTCTGGGTGCACAGTACCCACAGCTTTTGCAGCCTATAGCTTTAATCTTCCCTCCAAGAGAAAAGATTTGAAGGTCCTACCTTCAAATAGGTAGCTGATAGCTACCTATCAACTCTGCTCCAAAGTTCTGGCCTCACTTTCCCTGGATCTAGAGAGCAACATGGATAGCAAGGGCTTTTTTCACTGACTGAGTAACAAGCATTCAAAGCCACACCAGGACAAATACAGAGTCTGTTCTGCTGCTCCAGGTCCTCAGCCCAACTGCCACCATGAGCAGCATTATAAGGTCCCACTTTAATTACAGAAATAACTGTGTTTTATAAAGACCTCCAAGTTGACTCAGGTTTGCCAGTTTGGGTTTCATTTTCCAGCTTCCCACTTCCTGTTTTTTCAACTTACAACATTGTCACTGAAGTCATCTTTATTTCTTGATATTTAATACAAATAGAGCCTGCAAAGAAGCCCATCACTGTCCTTCCTGGGGGTACAAGAACCAATTCTTCAGATTTTAAAGACTGTTATCAGAGGGGAACAGCTGCACCTGGGGTAACAGCAGTCTTTATTTTTATCCTGATCAATTCAGGCAGGATGTTAGAGGGGTCTGTTGACCTATGTTTGGGGTAAACTGGTTCTCTTTACCAGCACCAGCCTCTGATAACAAATACCCAGACAGCTGCCACTATTTCATTGCTCCCTGCAGAAGGGCTTCTGTGGAGGGCAGGAGCTGCTGTGGGCCAGGTGCCTCAGGGGTCACCCAGGCTGCTCCTACAGCTCTCTCCAAATGCCATGTGGCTGCAGCCTCATGGCCTGCTTTTTCTCAGGCTCACTTGAAGCCAGGTGACCAGAGGGAGCCAGCCTACGTAGCTAGAGATGCTCTCAGAGGAGTTTTGCAAACAATTTCATCAAGCTTTCCTGACAATACCAGCTCTTCAGGCACTGTGGCAACTCCTTATATCAGCATCTTCAAGAACTGATACCCTGTGGAACATTTACACAGGAAACACATAGCAGTTATCCATGCAAGCAATCTTTTATGCTATCCAACCTTTCATATGAATTTTATACAGTACATTATAAAGAAACTCCTTATGGGATTCTTACTGCGAAAAAAAGAACTAATTTTTTTTCAAGTTGTCAACATAGCTTTAATAATTTTAACAGTAAACTATACAGCAATAACCTTCTCCCTCATGACATACCCCTGACATGCTCCCCACAGAAAAATCTATATGGAAATACATGGAAACATCTTCTCTGATACTCAGCTGCAGTTTTAAACTGCAACTCCATTGAGTATAATTCCCTGTATTATTATCTTCAAGTCTCCTTGCTTCTGCTATCTATTATTAATCACCCTATGTATCTAGAAGGATGCATGGTTGAATCACACTTACTTCATTCTTTCTTTTACTACATCACAGGGCTTTATGTTAACAAAACTCCAAAAGCTTAAGGCAGGGCTTCCACCATAATGCAGACTGCCTGCAGCTCCTTACTCATCCAAAGAGATCCCCGAAGACAACCAAAAGCTATCAGGAAAACCTTCAGGGTCAGTGTTATTTGAAAGAGTAAATGAAAGACATTTTCATGAAAATTGTCATGCTGTTTTTTCTCTCCAAAGCCCACTCCTGCAGACGAGAAAGAGCAACTCTCTTACTGCAGGAAAAAGCAGTAAAGCTTTAAAATACTAAGTTCCTGATGCTCTTTCTCATTCACCTTGCAACACTAGAATTTTTTTGTAGTGTTACCACAGTTTGAAGATTATTTTCAAAAGGACTAAAACTAACAAAAATTGGGGCAGGGAGTGGATGGGAGGGGAGACACATATTCAAGTCTTAAAAAAATATTTAAAAATCATCAATCTTCAAGTTTTCCAATTCTTTCAAACTATTGCCAAGCTAGCAATTCTAGACCTGCTGTTCCATACTTTGAAATCATACTTTGCATTTCTGTCTCTCAGGTGCCTGCATAGTTTATAAACCGTGTCTTAGAGCCATGGCATAGAGAAAAAGTCAGTAAACACACTAAAAAGAATGGCACCCCACTTAAAATATATGATTACATAGAAGTTCCTTGCAATTACAATAACTGCACAATCCAAAACAGAGACCAAACAGGTCTTCAAACTTCTCATCCACCCACCTCACGAAGTTCACTTCCACTGCGGCCTAACATAAAAGATCAAAGTGAGAGGCAGCTGCAGGGAAGACTCACAAACAAGCAATCCCCTGAAAAACAAACCCCAGCAGCAGGTTGATCAGCTCACAGATAAAGCAGGTCAAGGGCCCTACTAGCAACTTGGCCAGTTTCTCTCACAGCCTCAGAAGAGTTTTACTGCCTCATACACTAGTCAAGCCTAAATGTTTTGTTCTTGACACACATGCCCTGATGACTTTCTCATTGCATCAAAAGGTGAAAACTACAAAATTATTTTATCTGAAAATATCTAATAACAAGTATAACTTGAAAGTTTTCAACCCAGAAAGCAAAAAATTATTCTAACTAAAGAATATGTAAGAGTAATCATGATATGATCAGATTAAAGGTCCACACTGTCCCTGGAAGAGTCAGAATATTAGGTTGTTAGTGGCTGTTACAGAACAGAGAAGAAAGAACAAGGCACAAAAAGAGTAAATCCTTCCTGGAAAGTCCCACACAGACGGTGGGATGCATCTCCTACCTGATTATCACCAGCTATTTAGGGACTTGGTGCTGAAGTTTATTAAGCGTGCAAACATAACTGATTAGCCAATCTTGATTTATATCAGCATATACAGTAGCTAAATGACAATATCCAATCATTAAAAAACAAAACAAAACAAGCATGGTATTTACTGAGCTGCAGAACCACACAAGAGGGAAAATTTGCCTATTTCAACCTGCCTGATTGCTCAAGACTTAGTCCAGTCAGTGAAGCAAACAGAGATTTCACCTCATCTCTGGGCTGAAGTACTCTCATATTGAACATTTCCATCCTTATGCCCAGTTCTCATTCTGCTTATGACCATTATCCCTCATTCTCCCAGTGTGCACCTTGGTAAAGAGCACCTTCATGCTATGCATCACCACCTTCTTGGTAACCAACTCTGTAGGTACAGGGAGACTGCAGAACTAGTCATTTCATTACAGAAGGCAATCCCATGGATCAAACATGATTTACCTTGACTAAAACTGGCAAACACTTTCTTAACATGTACAGAAATTACTTTCAAGCAGCCTTGCTCCATTATTTTCTCAGCGATAGCAGTTGACCAACCTGCAATACCCCAGACCTTCCTTCTTGCCCTTCTTGAAAATGGGTACAACATTAACTTTTCTTTAGTTATTGGAGACCTCCCTCAATCTACAGTATTTCAAAGATGATAGAGAGAAGCCTGAAAATGACATCATTCTGCTTTCCCAGTACTCTCAGGCACATGTTGTGATTCCTGGGTTTGTCCTCTGAAGGGTCAGGAGTTGGACTCTGTGATACTTGTGGGTCCCCTCCAGCTCAGGAGATTTTATAATTCAATGAACTCGCACAGGACAGGAGTTTTCAGAAATCCCCAATTCAGTTATTTTCCACTCTCCCCTTCCTCCCTGGATCACATCTCTGAGAACAAAGGCCCGTAAGATCTCATTTGTGAAGACCAAGACAAGGAAGGGACGGAGCACCTCAGCCTTATCAGAGTCTTCTGTGATATCACCTGCCCTGCTTAGCATTTTCCACAGTCACTTATTGCTTTACTCCATCATGCTGTTCCAGCATCTTCAGCCTCCTCAACATCCTGCCAACTTTCTCCCCTACCTCAGCACATTTTACTCCCAGATGCTCTAATCTCCTCACAGAACTCCTCAGGCCACATTCTAAACCCCTCCCACACCTCAGGCTCTTCTGCCTGGGGCCACTGAGAAAGCACCCTCATGTACAGTCAAAGATAGTATGCCTGGCAGAGCTTGTCTGTTCCTCTGGTCCTTTCACCTGTATTTGCTCCTACAGTCTTTGGTATGTATTTCTTAGAAGTTCAAAGTGACATTTTGAAAATAAGAGAGCATGTTTAATATGAACATGAATCACATATTTGCTTAGATAATTATTTTGCTTAGATCAATTGCAACTAACTCCTGAAAAAAAGATATCCTTCATGCTCATTCTTTGAGTCCATGTTCCTATCCACTGCCATACAGCCATTTGACACTATTTATAGTTAAAGTAACACATTTATCTTTAGAAAAATACCTTGCTTTTACAACTCCATAATGGCCTTTTAAACAAAGGTTCAACCATTTCTTTTTTTTAAGTCAATACACATCCAAAGGTAAAAAAAATGCAACTGTATGGAGTGCAGAAAAACTACTAACTAAAGGTTAAGGAATAGCTATGCAACCCAGTCTGTGTGGTAACTAGCATCAAGCACAAGGCTCCCATTTCATTTAAGTTTGCAATGGAATCATAAAATCATTAAGGTTGGAAAAGATCTCCAAGATCATCAAGTCCAACCTTTGACTGAACGCCATTATGCCAACTAAACCCCAGCACTAAGTGCCACGTCCAGTCATTTCTCGAACACTTCCAGAGATGGTGACTCCACCACTTCCCTTGGCAGCCCGTTCCAATGCTTAACCACCCTTTCAGTGAAGAAATTCTTTCTAATGTCCAGGTTGAACTTTCCCTGGTGCAGACTGAGACCATTTCCTCTTGTCCTGTTGTTAGCTGCCTGGAAGAAGAGAATGACCTCCACCTGGTTACAACTTCCTTTCAGGTAGCTGTAGAGAGTAATAAGGTACCCCTTCAGCCTCCAAGCGAAACAACCCCAGTCCCCTCAGCTGCTCCTCACATGACTTACTCTCTAGACTCTTCATCAGCTTTGTCACCGTTCTCTGGACATGCTCCAGTACCTCAATGTCTTTCTTGGAGTGAGGGGCCAAAAACAGGCCTGTAGTTCCCTCGATCCTCCTTTCAACCCTTCTTGTAGATGGGTATCACACTGTCCAACCTCTTGTCACCTGGGACCTTCCCAGTTAACCAGGACTGATGATAAATGATGGAGAGTGGCTTGATGGGCTCTTCTGCCAGCTCTCTCAGCACCCTTGTGTGATTATCATCTGGACCCACAGACTGTGAGTGTCTAAGTGGCACAGAAGGTCTCTAACTACTTCCTCCTGGATTGCAGGGGATCTATTCTGCTCCCTGTCCTTATCTACTAGCTCAGGGGGATGGTGGCCCTGAGGATAACTGGTCTTCCTGTTGAAGACTGAGGCAAATTGCTTATGGCGTTACTCACTAAAGGTTTAAAATACTTTATTTCTACTTAAGACAGACATGTGTGGGGGAAAATAAACAAACCAGTAGACGGCTAAATTCACACCATAGGATCAAAAATAATTCTTACACTTCATTTCACAAGGAGAATTCCCCATATACTTTAATTTCCTCTGGAATTTTAACTAGATTGAAAAAAGAATGCAGGTATAGCCTTCAAGGACTATTTTTCATAGCAACAATTATTCAAGATGTAGTCTCCCCTATTATATCTTCTCAAGAAAGCCATTTTTTATAGTTCATCCATTTTTAATTTGATAAAGCCTCTATATTCTGTTCTCCCTTTTCATTTGACCGCTGAGACTTCTCATAAATGTTCATTTCCTAGCAGCTAGAGTACAATGAACAGAAAAGCAAACTGCTGTTCGTCTGAACAAAGACACTCCCACACAGTGGAGTATCTATGTCTGGGAGCCCTGCTATAGAAAAACACATGCCCACAGTTATTCAAAGATTCCACTTCAGCCACAGCACAATGCACTGGCAGACATGAATAGCCTTTCTTTTACCTTGTTTATTCAAGAACTATGATCCACTACAGCTTGCTTTTAAGTATTTGATATCCTACAGTGAAGAGATTAAATAAGCCTGACGCCAAATGAAAAACTTCAGACATGATGTTGATTTTTTTGTAAACTTATGAAACCAAAATCTGAAGGTCTTGTCCTTAGAGACTAAAAGGCCTAAAGAACTAAAAGGATTTTATATTTATTGCGCTAGCAAAGTCAATCCTATCTCTGTCAGAAACTGATTTCTTGATAGGTTTTCTCCTGCCTTGAGTGCATTTGAAAGAAAAGCAACCATCTTTCTAATTTCCATACTGCTCCACATGTAATTAATCAAACACACAATGTCAGCCGACTTCCTTTCCAAGCACATTATTGCAAATTAGTCATTTGTGGCAGAAAAACATAAAGAGAAACCGGACTGTATTTTACATCTTGTTTAAGAAAAGTCTTTCATAATGGGAACGTGGAAGATGAGCTATAATAATACAGCGTTTAAATAAGTAAATATGCACAGGGAGGCACACAGACAGCACACGGGTGTGCTCTCATTTCTCATGTTTCCAGTGAAAGAGGTCATGACCTTTCAGACTTTAACCTCATCACTTCTAATTTTTCATCTTGGTTCTCAGAAGAGAAGTCTAACCCATCTGGTTTTCAATTTTACGAGGTCGTGAGCCATGAAAGAAAATCTAGCTTTAAAAAAAAAAAAAGGTGATGCATAGTCTTCTCTCTGTGTATAAGAGTAGATTATGCAGATGATTCTGCTAGGTCAAAACAAACTTACAAGAGAAAAAGTATCCTAAGCACAATATTACACATTCAAGTGTATTTCATTTTGGTTGTACTTACACATTTCTAGTCTATCAAAAGAATTCATAATGGCAACCTTAAACTCTCACCAAGATGAAGCTGTGAAAAGCCTGCCTTTGATGTCATTACTGGGATATTTAGCCTGGTGCCACAATGAGGCAATAATTTCATCAGAACTGATAGTTACATTTCCTACTACAGCAGGGCACAAACAAGCGTCCCATCCTTTTCTCTGCTCTATGGCAACATCAGGCAATACAGGAGGCAGGTCAATTCATGTCTGATTTGGACATTTCATTGATCAGTTCACACCTCCAGCAATGCATTT
Organism: Neopelma chrysocephalum; assembly: GCF_003984885.1. Lineage (NCBI taxonomy): Eukaryota > Metazoa > Chordata > Aves > Passeriformes > Pipridae > Neopelma > Neopelma chrysocephalum. The sequence continues at coordinate 1,305,271 of NW_020897726.1, read as the reverse complement.
AATAGCACTGGTGAAAGATGGGTCGTTTTCTTTTTTCTTTAACAGCTGAAAAGTGTGCAGCCTCCCTCTCTCCAGCCACACAAGCCAGAGCTTCAGCAACCCACCCCCACACCACAGGAAACATTTTACATACAAAAGAGTTTGTGAGATCTTTTACATGGTTTTCAGCATCCACAAAAGCCAGAGAACCATTATTACAATCTCCTGAAAGATTTATAATATGGGGATACTTGTAATCAGATTAGTTCACAGTGTTTTATACATATAAATGATACAATGAAACTCTTACTGTCAAACAGCACAGCACCTTTAAGAGAGGACTATCTCATATTTCACTACAGGAACACTTAATGATTCACCTGTTTTATGTACTTAAGAGATGAAAGCTCACAGTAAAATGCAACATGCAGGAATGGGGGTTTAAAGCATATATTTTAAAAAACAGCAAGTTTTGAAAAATGGCAACAGAAAATGGTGTGTAAAACCAGATAATAATTGCTTCTAATACTATTTCTCTAACTGCCTTGCAATCTGAAGGCCAATCTAGTTCTTGTGGACTGTGTCCACATGAAGTCCTATTCCCTTCTTCAACATCGCAAATAAACACTGAGCTGTTAATTGCAGTAATGCTAATTAAAAGACAAAAAACCATTACTACGTTAACAGTGAAATTGGCAATTAGCACGTAAGGTTTCCTCATTACTGGTGCTGCATGAAATGTGAAGCGTGATGTGGATAGCAGTCATAAAAATAAAAGACATTTTAAAAAAAGCCAATAGGTCACATTTTCATCTTACTTCAGAAGCTCTGCTGGAATCAGTAACTGAGAAGCTGACCTACAGGAAAGAAAGAAATTCCTACAACGTTTTGTAAAAACCACTAAAGAAAAATATTGCCATTTTCCACATCTGCATTCACAATGGTTTTCGGAGGAAAGAGTACTTGCCCTGGTGTAGCCACTAGAAAATGGCTTAAAAAATTAAAAATAGGCAAAAGGCTAACATTTCATCCTGACTTTAAACTCCACATAAGGCTTCCCCGTGATGGACTAATGGATACTGAAAGCAGTCCAAGTGGTCCTATGTACTTTATTCTTTAGAATGAACACTTACTCTTGTGTCCTTCAGTCTCTTTCAGCAACCATTTAATTAAAGTTAATACAGATCTCCACAACCCTAGAGCTGCTTCCATAAAGTGATTGTGCCCTTCATGTAGCCTGTATTTCCTCAGGTCTCTCTCTATTTTTTTTCTTTTCTTTTAAAGGCTTTCAATTCTAATTCAGAGGTCTCACGGTAAATAAAATGCAAATACTTTCAGCATTATCTTCCTTGAGAGAACTGGAGTATGTATTTGTTTTTCACTTGCTTCCTTTTAATCAAGCATTTTGTTGACCATAATCAATTTCTTCACTCAGGAGAAAAATGTGCAATTATCTACAATGAAGAAGGTGTGTCTAAGGAATAGGGTGGGGGGAAGAGAAATCAATGGAACCATCTGTCTGACATTCCTACAACATTATAAGAGACTTGTAATTAACTGCTTGCCTACCAAAGTCTGCCAGCTTTAACTCCCCCGTGTCACTGATCAGAAGATTCTGTGGTTTCAGGTCCCTGTGCAAAATGTAACGCTGGTGGATGTAAGACAGTCCTCGCAGCAACTGAAATAAAAATAACTGAAAAAGAGGGGGACAAAAAATGACCTCTGTTAATATTTTGCATATAACCACAGGTGATTTCTTCACAATATGCAGGGTGCTTGCATATTGCAGTAACATTTTGTCAGAATTCCTCCCAAACTGGTGTAATTCCCACCCAAATTTAACACAATGAAATTCTCATCTGAAAAATATTTATTTTGCAAGGACTAAATCCAGCCTCCAAGCCCTACTGTATCATAGATTCAATTTGCCTGCTTAAAAAGGAACAAGAGCAATACAACCATGCACAGAAGGCTCGGTGTCTACCAAATTATAATTATATTCCATTTACCCATATGGCCTTAGAGATTAGGTGGTAGCCTGAAGACAGATGTGTATCTTCACTAATTATAGGAAACAACAGTACAGGGTGGATAGGGTTGGGGAGATTAGGCTGGGGGATGGGACATTGAAGCTAAAACAAAGAAGAAATTAATAGCATAACAATAATGCCTGTGTACCCAAGGAAATCTGCAAATATGATAGGTTTTCCCCTTCAAAGTTTATTTTAATGGGAGTTTCTTATGTGGTTTTCATTAGGAAATAATAACTCTCACTGAACCTAAAGATGACTTTTGAAACCTACTTGTTATAATCTTTAAGGTAAATTTACATAAGAACTTAACTCACTCTTCATCTTTCTTTGAATCCCTCGCTGAACTCTACAAATGCTTACCCCTAAAACTAAGCATTACTATTGCGTATTTTGTAATTTACAACTATGAACAAAGAGCTGGATGATGAAGATTTTTCATCTTCCCCTTTTCACCTCTCGCATGCATCATTGTCCTGCATTCTTACTGGCACTTGCTGTGAAAGGCTATGTTAACTGTCATGGATTTTGTCAATACAAAGGGTGAATAAACTCCCAGAAGTTTTCTTTGCAGTTATGAAAAACCCATCCTAAGATACAGACCCTTCCTATTGCCTGAAATATTTTAATACTTCAGTTTCCAAAAGGGAACACAAAAATCTCTTGCAAACCTAAACATGGAGGATTCAAGAGTGGATATGGAACTCGTGCCTCACAGCTCAGTGGAGAGTGAAACATGCTCTCTCATAAGATGTGGAAACCACAGCAAGGATTTGGGAAAAGTCAACCCAGGCACACAAAAATTTCTAATTAACTTGCAACACAAGCATCCTATTTAGTGATTACTGAAGTGAGGAGACATTATAAAAAGGGTTACAAAATCTGATTATAGAAAAGAATAAAGCCTGACATGAAAGAAACAGAAATGTCATGTTACTGAAGTTGAAATGAATTTAATTGCATTTCATTTTTTCCCTGAGCGCAGACACAATACACTCTATGTTTAGCTATTTAGCCAGGGCACAAAGAGCCATATCAATCACCTTCTTGCTAGGGTTGGGTCTAACAATGTGCTGAGGAAACCTAAGAGCAAAATATAGAAACAAAGAATAGCAGGAAAGTCATAAGTAACATGCACATTCCTTTTTGAATTGTGGTTAAAATGGAATGCATAGTACATAAAAACTATTTCAATAAGGGCGAGAAGTAGAAATGGTTTTCCTTACATCCTGAAAATATAAATTAAATTCTATTACATTAATTCAATATAATATATTTTTTTAAATAAAAAGACAGAGAAAATAACCAGTTTGCTAGGCTAAATCAATGGTATTTAACTTAAACATTATTTTAAATATGCAAACAAATTTCAATTATCATAGTATCTTACAGCACTGTAACCTTTATAATAACTCAAAATATATTTATTAATGTGGTCTTTCATTTGGCTTCAATGCAATGAGTCAAGTGATTTGACATCATGTGCTAAAAAAAAGCCCAACAACTTCACAGCTAAACAGAACTGACATCTACTCTTGAAGCCACCTTTGGAAAGAAGTTTTATTACAAACTTGTAGACATGCTGTACTCATCAAGTAGTTCCACAAAAGTTAATTAATTCACTCATACCTCTTTGGAGGAAGATCATGAAAGAGAAAAAATCTTCCTGAATTTGTTACAGGGTTAACTCAGATATTGTTTTATTGCTTTCTCTTTTCATCTTCACCTTGGTTATTTGGCAATATTAAGTGTGAAGAGATTTAAGTGAAAACACAAGCCTAATGCCTGGCAGCAGAACATTCTGCAAACCAGAGGCCCAATGGTTCCCAGCTCCACAAAAACAGAAGTTGAATTGGAAAGAATTGTTTCTGATGCCTCACAAAACATTTCTGCCCTCTCACAGTCAAGTTCCCTCCCTTGATTCTGAGGAAAGCCTTCTCCAAGAAACCCATTCCCCTTCCAGACTATCTGTATTACTTTCATAAGTATCAAAACGAATGCTAGGTGAGGTACCATCAACTCTTATTCATGTACCCAATCTGAAATCAACATACCATCTATCATGGTCATACTCTCAACTTACTCGCTGCTTCCTCCACCTCAATCAATTCTGATCACTATTAAATCTCAGCCTTGGGCTTCTGCCACAGGTTTTGAACAAGCAACTGAACTGCCATTTCCCCAAGGCCACAGGATGGGACCCCTGCAGACCAGAGGACAACTCTAAAAGGAGTCAATGCCAAATTCAATATGCATTTTAATGGATTAGTTGTGAGGGTAGAAACAACAGAGATTAGTAGCTCTTTAACTTTTATGGTAATAATTTTAATATTTGCATGGTCATATATAAGGCTGTATAAGTATCAAATAACCTGCAATAAACAAACTAGGACATCACTTTTGTCCAGTTTGTAGCTTATTAGTAAGAACAGAGGTTTTGATGATTAAAATAAACACACAAAATGACAAAGGTCATTGTGGTTAGAGTTGAAAAAGACAGAAATCAGGACAGAGATTTGTCTCTAGAAGTCAGGTTTTCAGTAAAGCTCAACATTAGGAGGCTCAACACTTTATGTTCAGACAAAAAAACCAATCTAACACTTGTGGCTTCAGGTCTTGCTTATTTATTATAGCCATTAAAAATACTTTTTTTCCCCTGACTGTAATGCAGCTCTCATTTTAATGAGCAACATATTTTAATGAAGAATTTTCATTGTCAATGAGAAAAATGCCTGCATGTCAAAGCCAACTTGGGGTTTATGAACTGTGATATTAAAAGAATAGTAGCAGCTCTTAAAACTTACAAGAGAAAGTCCTCAACTCCATAAAAAGGTTAAATAGCACCTATATAGCCTTTGAAGTGTAAGGGATGGATAGCCACTTGAGCTATATGCAATATTTGACCAAACGCCTATAGTAGTTCTAAACTACTACATTTTCTGAGAGATTTGCAGTTGCCTGGATGAGCAGTCCAGCTTTCCTGATGTTTTCCTGTATAACCTAGACCACCACATGCATGCATCTAACAGCTGCAAGGTGGCTCATATGCTGCAGAATGCTTTGCTATCTGTTGGCCTCTGAATGAGCTTGTAAGGTAGACACCGACACAGGCTGTCCAAACCACATCTAAAGGGTGGGACTGATGGGAGCTAACACTTTCTGACTTAGTTCAGAAAGCTCTTAAGAGTCTAATGATAAAGGGGGACATTCATGTACAGGTGATCCGTGTAAAGTGCTCAGATGGCTCCATATAGTTGCTTTCCATTCCCAGAGATGGTAGAGACTTTCTGGCAAAGGATACTGGGGTAAGTGAAAAGCAGAAATTCACAACATGCCTAGGGAGATTCTCCAGAAAATGTACTATTTCCACATAGTCTCTGCTGAGGCATCAAGAACCCCAATGACAGGAAGGATGCTGGCTAAGAGGACATAATAATGAGGCCTGTGGAGGGCTTTTTTAAATCTTTCCCTGATGGCACAGAGGGATTTCTGATGTATTTCCTGCATTTGAGCTCCCTTAATACATGTTGTCATCATGGCTGGGCTTCGCGAACGAAGATTTGGGAAGGGCTCTACCCACGTTTGTTACAAGCGCGTTGGTGGCTAAAAAGGCCAATACAAGAAAGGCATGTCCAGTTGCAAAAGGCACAGCAGAAAGATTCCTTAGATGGTATATACTGCAAGGCACGATTCTTTCTGCGGTGTCTTTTCTCCTCAAGGGTGATCCTGCGTGCTTTCTCAAAAGCATCAGCAGCGTTATAGATGGTGTGTCTCCAGGCCTCCCGACTGGAGGCCAGAGTAGACCAGTTATGGTGGTCAATATGGCCAAGGCTGAGATGTTGTTTCAGGGAGTCCTTGTATCTTTTCTTCGGGGCTCCTCTCTTGCGGCAGCCAGTGGCAAGTTCACCATAAAGCAGGATCTTAGGGAGGCGGTGGTCCTTCATCCTGGAGACGTGCCCTGCCCAACGCAGCTGTGTTCTCAGCAACATGGCCTCAATACTTGTGACTGCTGCTTGTTCAAGAACAGATGTACTGGTCACATAATCTGACCAGTGGATGTTCAGGATTGTATGAAGGCAGCGTTGATGGAAGCGTTCTAGGAGACGCAGGTGGTGGCGGTAGATGACCCATGATTCAGATCCATATTAGAAAGTAGACAGCACTATGGCTCTGTAAACACTGATCTTTGTATTTTTCTTCAGGTGTTTATTTCGCCAAACTCTTTTATGAAGCTTTCCGAAAGCACTATATGCCTTTGCTAATCTGTTGTTTATCTCCCCGTCAATCTTACCATCCGAGGAGATGAGGCTGCCTAGGTAATTAAACTGCTGGACTGCTTTGAGTTCTGATTGGCCAATGGTGATATGGGGATGATGGAAGACTTCCTGAGGTGCAGGTTGATGGAGAACTTCTGTCTTCTTTAAGATGACTTCCAGCCCAAAGAGTTCAGCAGCATCTGCAAAGCAGGATGTTAAACGCTGCAGGGCTGCTTCTGTGTGGGCCACGAGGGCGGCGTCATCAGCATAAAGCAGCTCCCGGACAAGATGGTTTAGGGCCTTGGTGTGGGCCTTCAGTCACCTTAGGTTGAACTGGCTTCCATCAGTACGGTATCGAATGTAGATACCGTCCTGATCATCGAGGTCTGCTGTGGCCCTTTGGAGCATCACGCTGAAAAAGACTGTGAATAGGGTTGGTGCAAGAATGCAGCCTTGTTTCACGCCATTCTTTATTAGAAAGGGCTCAGAAAGTCTGTTGCCATATCTGACTTGGCCGTGCTGATCCTTGTGGAGTGAGATGATCATTTTAAGGAACTTGGGGGGACAACCTAAATGTTCCAAAATCTGCCACAGACCTTTTCTGCTCACAGTATCGAAAGCCTTGGTGAGGTCGACAAAGGTTACATAAAGACCTTTGTTCTGTTCCCTACACTTCTCTTGCAGTTGTCTGAGAACAAACACCATGTCTGTGGTACTCCTGTTGGCTCTGAAACCACACTGGCTTTCAGGTAGAATTTCTTCTGCTATAGCGGGTCTTAGTCTGTTCAAGAGTATTCTTGTCAGGATTTTGCCAGCAATGGAGAGCAGAGTAATACCACAGTAATTTGAGCAATAATACATGTTGTATCGTGGTAATAAAGGACCAGGCCCTAGATACAAATGTAGAAAGCAACAAAGAACTTTTAAGTCTACAGAAAATACGTAAAAATCTTGGTTCTGTCCTCTGTGAAGCAAAAGACTGCAAGTTGGGCTGATCTAACCTAGACCAGGAGTTAACACCATTTCAGGAGAAAGCTGAAAGCAAGATTGAATTAACATGTCATTCCTTTAGCAAGCTCATACCATTCGATTAGCATAGTTACTTTTGAAAAATAATGCACAATACCATAGAAGCTTTATTATCACTCACCACTGGGAACACAAATGCTCCTGCTTGCTCTAAGTACCAAACTCCACTGTCTGGGTATCATGTAATCATCTGAATTCCCAAATGTATATTCAGCATCAATCAAATCATATTCAGTTTTTATGGGCCTTTAAATCCAAAAATGCCAGTAAAAGAAACCCAGCTCGGGACATTCCTTCTCATGCTTGCAATCAGTGTACTCCCTATCATCCAGAGGATATTACAGGCTTCTGTGAATTGTTGGCTATTTACAAAGGCAAAAGGAGGTAATAAATCCCTCAAGTACTACCTCATAGCCTTGGAAATAAACACAACCAAACACAATGCTCAGTTATGCTTGGGTTTACTAGATTGTTTGGGAGTTTTAGATTGACCTCTTTTAAACCATTAACAAAAGAAAAAACTACCTAGTAATATGTATTATCACAGAAGCAATGAAAAATGTCCCTCTGTGACTTCTGCTAGCATGTCAAAAGCTCATCAAGCACAATCTTTTTTATCACTCTTGGTTTGCTATTCTTTTCCCTCTTCCCAACCAGGATAATAACCACGAGATAAAATCCAACTTTTCCCTTCTAACAATGTCCTGGGGAAATACTGAACTTTTTAGGTCACAGCTTTGTGGACTCTGTTGCTTAAATTGTCAGAAGAAAGAATTCCAGGAACAAAGTGGTGACTTGAGATGAATTTGCATCCCTAAGAATAAAGGATCCTATCTGAATAAAAAATTATTAGCTATTTGAATCAGCAGGATTACCATGATTTAGTGAGATAAGCTTCATCTCACTAAAAGGTTCTCCTATCTGACCTCCCTGGAATCAATTGAATTCCCTCCAAAAGAATTCTAAAATAATTCACTCCAAAATACATTTATAAAGGCTCCTAACTTGCTCCTGTATTCCTTACATGAGAGTCTTACCAAAGATGCAGAAATGCACAGGATACAGCCACTGAGAATGCACATCACATCACTACTTTAAGAAAATATATACAGATTTTTCCACTTACTTGCAGCAGAATTGCAAAGGAAAGAGATGGAATGTGTTAATTTGCTAACTTCTATTCTCTTTGATGGTCTTTTAATCATTTTTGTCCCCTCTGGATACTGCTACAGTCATTTGAAATGAGGAAGGTGTGCTTAATTAACTGAGTATAAAGACACTCCCTTACGATCAGTTATAGTCATCTGCTAACGTTCAATAAGTGTAAGACTCAACTTTTTTTCTTCTGAATGGAAAAAATAAAAATAAATTCAATTAAATCTCCTTTTCTACCTTTCACCAATTCATTTCCCTGAACTAGGTCAGATTGGTAATTGTTGCCTCACAAGTTTTAAAGATTTTAAAGTGTTCTCTTTCTCCCTATAACATTTTCATGGTTTTTGCCATATGAACTACGCAGATCATACAGACAATAAATTACAAGCACATTTATGAAAATTACATTCTTCTAGCATGAATGCTGATAAAGATTCTGCATTTACTGTTCACAGTTGTGCATATTATCAAATCATTACTTTAAGTGACAAGACTGACATAGAGTGAAATGCTGATGCCATATTTAGTGTCTGATAACTAAAAAGTCTAATTTAAATAATCAATTCTCAATGCTATGTGTAAAAGACGACCTTAATTTGGCATAACATTATTCTGTCTGCTGCACACCTGCTTGTTCACTGGATGAGGAATGAAAAATAGCAACTCCTCAAGCACATTAAACAGCATTGCTTCTTATTTAGCATATCTGCTGAAATATATTTTTAATTCAACTCCACATCAGCAGCATCAATAATTTCAGTGAGCAAGGGAGAGATTTCGAAATAATGAAATTAGTTAGAGTTGCTTCCAGTAACAACTGATAAAATTAAAAGGACCACCACAGCAGGTATTCACCTCAGAGTAAAAGACTTTTCTTAAACCCCAATGAGTCAGTGACATGAAAATACATCACAGCTGGATCTATTCTCATGGTTTAACTGCCCACTTCCTCTGCATCCAAGTCTATGGCAGTCTACCTTTTGGTCAGATACCTCTAGTTACACACAGGCACTCACACAGCTTCCCCTACATCATGTAATTAGGTATTTCACACATATGGATGCAGGACTGGCCATGTCATCCAACGTATGCCTCCCACAAAAAAGGGGAACACAAATATCCTGTACACACCACAGATATTTATACTATCACACAATGGAAAGCAAACAGAAGCAGGCCAGAGAGGCCTACATCATTAACACAACTCTAGCTAAAACCTAAAGCATTTTTGTCATACTTTTTGGATACTATGCTTTACTAACAAGCATTTGGGTTTGTATCTTACTAAAAATAAATGGAGCTACAGCTCAGCAAGAGCCAGTACACAATGCTCTGCTACTGCCAAAGTTCAAGCAGCTGCACTTCAAGTGCAGTAAAGCCTCATATGGATAGGACACAGAAACTGCCTAATCCTTCCATGTTTTGGATGGTTCCCTACCCTTTGTGCTTCAGATTATTCTAAAGCTGTAATCAGTTCAATGATAAATATTTATGTTTACAGTAGACATCAGATGACAGCTACCCTATGGCTTTGACTCAAATTATTAATTTTCATAATAGTCATTAAATGTCAAAATTACTCATCTGTCAAAAACATATTCCATTTTAAAAACTGCAACCATTAGTTAAGGACAATGTTCATAGTATTGCAGTACATAGAGGAATACATGAATACTATAAGTGATTAAATGTCAGAGATTTCTGGTAATAGCAAATAACATTCACCGTATTACAACATTTTCAATCTAATGTGCTGGAGACCAGCATTAAATCCTTAGCTTAATAAATCCAATATTTTTATCATATACGATTTGGGGGTTTTACTATTATTGTTTTAACTATATAGTTGCTATAAAGTTGAGCAACCTTTTCTTGAGCATTTAGCACAGAAAAATGTTGTGGCATCCCATTATGTTTCATTATTCCTATCAATTACATTTCTTTTAAACCATTTTTTAAAAGTTTTAAGACAAACTAATTATAGTTTTTTGCTGAAATTTAAACATATTTTACAGAGATTATTGGGCTGCCCTAGCAAGCTTAATACCCAAATTCCAATCCACACTTTGCCACATACCCTGACTCAGTATGACAGTGATAAAACACATTTTAAAAGGTTGTGGTAGGGGTAGGGCTTAGTTGATTGAGGTTTTGCTTCAAAAATATCCACCCATTATGCATAGAAAACTGCTGTGCCCTGCTTTCTAGGAGCAAGGAAGGCTCAAAATTGAGATGGGTAAGAGCTGAAGTCTTGAAGGCTCCTGGGAGAAGGCTGAATATTCCTGTTTTCTGATGTAAAGCTCAACAAGAGGATTTGCCTATTTCTTCTTATCACTGTTTGGCCCTAGGAAGAGAAGAGGTACCCAGGGAGAAGAACAAATCAGTGCAGCAATATTAGATAGAATAAGAACAAACTGGAAGTTCTGTCCCCTTCCGGTCAGAGTAGACTACGGGAGCCTTCCAAGTTGCCTGAAGTAAAAGGTTTTGAGAATGATTAAGAGACAGAGACCTTTTTTTGTCTGGTTGACAACCCATTATCATTCAGGCTGGTGTTGCCTGAATTAAGGAACAGTGGGTCACAGGCAAGTGCCTTTTTATTTTGTCAGACGGGGATTTTTCTGCCAAATGCTCACACAAATCAATATTATCTCTAACACTGAAAGTAGAAGAAAAGAAAAGGAGAGAAAAAAATGAGGATGCTTTTCTCAAAGACTACAGCTATTTCAAGGCAGCATCACTAATTAAGAAGCAAATCAGCTTTCATTAATAGATTTATTTTTAAGGCAGGGATGCAAACAGGCAATGCAGGCATGACAGAGGCCTCTGCTCTATTTATTCCACCAGTAACAGGAGCCACAGTAAACAAACTCAGCCATAAAATAAATGCATCAAGATATAAAGAGGAATTTATGGGCATTACCGGGAACATAATAATATGGAGTAAAAGACACAGTTATAATAAAGATGATATTTCAAAGGTTAGAAGAAGTTAAGAACAGTTACATTTTCACAGGACATGCTGAAATGAACAAAAAAGATACTTAAGGGACGTAAATCAGAATGAAGACCATAATAAAAAAAAATATCACTGGTAGAGTCAGTTACTTGCTATGACCCACTAGAGTTCCTGCTCTAGGAAGCAATCCAGATGTTTCAGTTGAGCCTGGACTACCTCTAAAGGCTGGAACAGCTGTAGGAAAGAAAGTCAGGAGTACAGATTTCAGTAGTCCAGGCCAGCAGAAACAGCACAGGGAGAGTCAGGAGCAAATCTTGTACCTCAGTTTGCCACAGCACATTTTGCAGCTTGGCAAGTGCCACACAGTACACTTAGAAATCAATTCGTATTTCCAATCATGTACAAGGTTGCAGCAGTAGCTTCCAAATGAAATATAATTATATGTGGGGCCATGTATTTAAGATTTATTAAGGGCCTTCAGTTCTGGAAAAACTGAGGAAGATATCTTCACAATCAGACGAGAGAAGATGAGGCCCTGCCTACTACACAAGACCTTATTAACTGATTACCTTTTTTCTCATCATCTCTAACTATAACACTATACAAAGTATATTAATATATAGTTATAAATAAATGGTAGACATGCAAGCTTGTTAGTTACCAAAGATGTAAAAAATTGTGTTTACCAAGGATACTTGGTTTAACGTTCTCAGGGACAGACATTTTTAAAACAACATCTCACCTTCACACAAAAATCTTTGAAGGGTTTAAAGCCTGATGTTATTTGTAAGACTTGCACCTCCATGCATGAATTATAAAATTCCTAAATCATTATGTGTCAATACACACATACCATTAAAAATGCTAAACCTAACACTTTAGGAAGCAATATTGTTTTATTTGCCTAAACATACCATCCCAACACTTCTACAACTGCCAATTGAGACATTCTTGTTTCTACTTCCATATACTTATAATATCCTGCTTAGTCTTTATTTAAAATATTCAAGTGACAGCAAATAGCCTATTTGAAACCACAAAGAAAGGCACCCGAGGGGACAGCAATATGTGTGTCCGTCAAAGTAATTTGGATTTTTATTCTATTTACAATTCTTCATTTAAAAGTAAGCCTGAGGGAACAAGCATTGTCTTTAGCTTGTAAATACAGAGAAAATTCAGAAATATAATTAGGCTGGAGATGTCCCGTAGAAAACAAAACGTAATTAAATAATGGTTTTGTTTCCGCCTTCGTGTAAAGTACTGTTTTACAGGAACTACCTTATATATTCTTCGGAAAAAGAAAGGTGTTTGATTATGTGGTTTTGTATTTATAATAATTGGCAACAAGCCAGAAAGGAATATCTATCAGCAGGCAATACTTTCCTCAAGAACAAAATTAAAAAGCAGGGGGTCTTTTGTCATACTGGGAGAGCATTAATGGGCTTAATCCCACAGGTTAGCCCCAGAGAGCTGAGACTAATTTATTGCTACTGGAATATAATTGCTCAACTAGAAGTTTTTAAAATGGATTTAGGGATCACATAACCACTGATTCTGAACAAACACTGTCCAAAAGTCTGACTAAAAGTGAAATTCCTAAAGGACCTCTAGCAAGAAGGGGCTGGCAGGGAGAGAAGGCTAATTAACATTGCTCAGCCCAACCCTTAAAAATCAGCTGTAGCTCCAAATAGACAACTTTGTCCAGAAGCTAAAACCAACATAGGTGGCAAAGTCTCAGAACCACAATTACGTAAGTCGACAAGCTGAGTACAGCACTACAAAGCATTAAGATATTATGAAGTAACCATCTTACTTCATCTGTAAGAAAAGAGTAGTGCAAGCTTTTAGTTTGGCATGTTGGTGAAGGTCTGGGAGTTTTTAACATACATGACTGGGTTCTTGTCCTGACAGCCCAGTCTTGGACTATTTTTCACTCAGCTTTCAGCGCAGGTATTCACTGAAAACCTCAAGCTGGCTGATTCAGTTTTAAATTGGTAGGAGTTCAAATCATCATGCCAGGTTTTAATTACTGCATAAATTAACACTAGCCTTTGCTGCTGGCCTGGCAAGCGAGTCCACTAAATATATACAACTGATCTTCATTAATATTATTGAATAGAAAAAAGAATTGTTAAAAGGGACTCCTCATGGTAGAAGAGTAGTTTCATCTGCTCCAACTTCCAATTTATTTTTTTTTTCACTTCCCCCCCTCCCAGTCTCCTTTTATTACAAATCTGTTTGGACTTTAAAAAACTTGAACTAGCAGTACCTCAGGACTCTACATGTGCTTACTCAAAGAAATATTTCTAATGTGTCTATAAGCTTTGGAAGTGTTGCTAAGCACTGTTGTTAGATGGTAAAGATAGTCACAGGAATACATTCAGTAAAATCTGTTCCCTCTGTGGCTACTGTTTTAAAAGACAGGTATCTCAGGTTTTAGAGGATTGATACATTAGCAAGCCCAACTCTCTGCCTATGCCCATCCTCCTCAAAGACAAGCTCACTGGGCCCTGATAATATCAAATGAAAGTACAATTATGTGAATTATAATGTCTTTTTAGCAGTGAACAATTACAGCTACAAAGACTACTGCATATCAGACCTCGAACTATACAGCACTACAGCCTTGCAAATCTGAAGGAGCACAAAGAACCTTCAAAGCCAATCTTCATTTATACCAAACCTCAGAGAGACGAATGTAAAAGTGCCACACTCACAGAGACACTGTGAAGCTGGCAGTGGGAGGAGACCCATGGGCTTTCCCTGTTCACACTAGCAAAATGTCTGAGTGACAGTCAGACATTACAAGGATGCTACCTTGCAGCATACACATCATGCATTTTCAAAAAGAATTTTATTTTTTTTTTTTAGTTTGGCCAAATATATGCAGTAAGGAAGAATTTTCCTTAAGTTTGTTAGATAGCAGTTGTTCTCATCTACATTCACATGTTGTAGATGACACTTTTCAGTCAAAGAACACAGAAAAGTCATGAAACTACCTTATAAAACCAGGTGATGTTCAACAATGATCAGCTATTGCAGGAAAAAAAAATCCTTCCTCTTTTTAAAACATTTTCTTTTCTTAAACCAAACAGGCCTTCTGAGTTTTTCAGAAAAGAAAGAGTTATTTTTTTATCATGAACTTCTAAATTTCAAAAAGTTAAATACTGGAATAAAGCTCTCAGTATGACAAGTGAAGATTTAAACACTTCCAAAGTAGAACAACAATGGGACTGACGTTGCAAGTGCAAGACAGTTGTAACAAATATCATCTGAGTGATCTATGTACACACGACACATTCTGCATGTCTGGTTGGCTTCCATTTAATGCTAAAATCATTTGGCTGGCTTCCCAAAAAGTAACTGGATCAAGTCTCTACCCATCTATATTTCCATTAAATCCTGCTATTAAACCCCCTCTTTCTTGCATGATGATTCCAAGTATCTACCTTAGAAAGAAAAAGAAATTCCAAAGTGAGATCAGCTATTAAAATGCTTCATCAAAGTAAGTGAGCAAAAAGATTAGGGAATATTTTATCTGTTCATATAAAAATCAGTACATTCAGCTAATAGCATTCATTACAGTTCCCTCAAACTTGGTGAACCTACGCTGACTTACCTCACTGAAGATCTAGCACTGACTGACAGCCTAAAGCACGTTTACTCTGAGGTTTAAGGGCAGTATTGTCTTGTCTTAAGGGCAAATGTTCGAATGGAAGGGAGGAATTATCAACACTGTTAATAGCATTTACTCATATATAAAATACATAATAAGTTTCTATTAAACAATTGACATGACATTTTACATTGTTACTGTTTTTGCCTGGAATGTGTGCTCTTTTTGACTCTTACCTTCACATTCTCTGGATGAAGCCCTCCAGGGTGTTTGTCCATGTACTGACATAAATCAGTGTGCTAAAAGAAAGTCAGATGGAGAAAAGTGTATTAATATCCATATGACTGCAGCAATAAATAACCCTCAACTTAGGAGTGGACAGAACAAAGGGAAAATAAGGAGATTTTTTTTCAGTCACACATGTAAAAACACACACTTGTACCTTTACACTAATTTTAATTAACAGCCTTGGTAACTTGTCTGATATTAATATTCAATAAATGCAAATTAATATTTTTTCTAACACCCTGTATATGGTAAATTAATTACCTGCATATTAGCATCATTTTATACCTTGCAAGGACAGTATCACCATCAACACCTCAAAGGTAGTATCTAGAGGGAAGAGGAAGAACCTAAAGGGAGAATCTCACACACAACTCTAATTGTCCACATTAAAACATTGCATTTTAAACATAATTTTATAGTGATTCTAGATTAAGATGGCTTAAGGGTTTAGAAAATCAAGCTGAAAGGCACTGCATATCAGAGTACTAAATGATACTTTCCAGCTCAAAAAGAAGCACATATGATGGACATGTACAGCCATTAATTACATTAATGACAGATACTTTAGGAAACAGCTTTACTGAAGAATCAAAACACAAGTTTTCACTTCACAGTGAATATAGTTACCTATATTCCCTGCAAACATCACATAAAATCTCTTCAGAAAAAAAAAGCAGGGTTGCAATGTATGGATTAATGTTATTTTTAATAAATAAATATTTATTGCTCTCACTATGGAAACACTACTTTCACTGAATTCTTCTCTTACATTTCTTCACTTCAGCAGCATGGTTTCAGTCAAGTGGCATGTTGCATCTCTGATTTGTTTGCACAACTCAGCTTCTGAAACTATGTTCGGAATAAACAAAGCAAAAATATGCACTAGATTAACCAGTAAAGACACAGAGACAGACTCTGCCTTCCACATCTGGTTTCTGAACACATCTGGTAAAAATCATCCAACATTCTTTGAAAAGCTACTTGGCAATACCTGCCTCATACATGGAACAGCCCAGCTAAATATAGTCAGTTTTCAAGGTGAGAGTTTTGGACAAGAGCTGCCTTCCACAAAGCAGAATGGTTTTTCTGTGGGAGGCATTCTTTAGTTCTCTTTTGCAAAGCTATATGGATACATGGGAAATTTCACATCCAAGACACAAAATTTGTTCTAGCTACAACTATTATGCATAATCTTCTCTTCTGAACTCACAAATTACAAAAACCTACCATGCATGTAGAATGAACATTGCAATGACATAAGATGCACTGTATGATTAGGTTGTGCAATAGCACAACTACTTTCAGGAATTCTTAGATGGCTCCAAGAGAGCAAGTGCCCTGACTGCAGGAAATTGCTTGAATCCCAAAATGAACAGTGAGGGTATCACAAGGGCACACTCAAACAGGCAAACCACATTAAACACAACACAATAGTGCTTCTTCCAAAACACAGGCTACAGTAAGCAATTCTTCAGTTTATAGTTCACACTTCAGTGAATGCATTTAGAAAGAAAATTTAAAACTACATCTCTACCAGTGAATAGTTACTTCCACTGAACTTCATTTTGCATAAAGACTCTGTTAAGTTTAAAGACTTATTCATCATTTCTGTAAATTTTTAGCTACTTCAGGTACATATTCCTCTTCTATTCTCCTAGTTAGTTTTCTGGGACTGTATCAATAAACCATGCCAAGAATGGACCAGTCATCCTTCAGTATGCATCCTCGCATTGCTGGCTTTGGTCTTCTTTTACTATATGAACAACAAAACAAAGTCATCTGCTAACCTTGTCATTTGTTTGCATAAACTAACAGGTTTCGAGTACTAACCTCAGCACAAGAGTCTGCCTCTGGCAAAATATCAGCTGAAACACATTACTACAATAACGGCTAGCATCAAATAAGAAGTTCAGAGGATTACCCTCATTTTAGTGGGTTAATTGTTATTGAAGAGAAATACAAGACTGTTGGAATAATATGTTCTCTTCTTTAACCTAAATACAAATCTTTGAATACTGGTAGCACCTGCAGCGCTCAAAGAAGTTTAAAGAAAAGCCTGAAATTTCCATTTAGAAAGCCTGTCAGGGTGACCAGGGAAGTGCTGTCCCATCCTCAGATACACCCAGCATGGCCCCTGAGCATTGCATGGGCTGGCTGAAGGAATGCAAATTCAGTCTTTCAGCCTTTGTGAGAGACAGATAACTTGATAGATGGGAAGCTTACTGCCTCCTTCACCTTTTACTGATTTCTGTAATCTGCGACTGGTCAGCCGACAGAAACCAGATCAGAGGAAGACAAACTCAATACTAGTTCTCAAAGTCCCATCCCTGACGCCCCACCATGCCAGCCCCACCAGCTGCACCTTTATATTCACCAAAAGCTTTTCATCCTATTCAGGGTCACATCACCAGGAACAGCAATAAGTCACCTTTTTTATTTCCAATATGCTTGTAATAAATGGTCAGGATAACCCCATTTTCTTACTCTTATATTTCAGTTACTATTTGGATGCCTTTTCTCCATACAGAAACATCAATGACGATCACATTTGTGTTATGCATCATTAATGTCTTCTTTCAACACCAAGGATCAAGGCAACTGGGAGCCTGATATAACCTTCTGTATCAAAACCTTCAAAAATGGATTGCATGCATCTACTGAAAATTCAGCATAAGAAGCAATTTCCTCTGAATCCTGGAAAACTTAGAGAGTCAATTCTGCTGCAGACTTTTGGCATTTATTTTTTGCCCTACAGACACTACAGGCATAGAGAAATCTCTACCAAATCTTCATTCAGACAAGAAACAGGAATTAAAAGTCTTTTCTGTTCAAACTTCAAAGAATTTAGTCTCATAAAACTAAGTTAGAGTCCTTCTCATAAAAGTAACTAAACACTATGGTACCAATTGTGAAAGCAACTTACAATGTTAGAGTACATTGTTTCTCATTTTAAGAAAAAGAAGGTAGCAGGAGAGCAAAGGCAGCATCAGCTGCTTTTCTTTTCCCAAGGTAGGGACTAAATGCACGTTGAATTAAACATTAGTATAGCCAAGAAAATTGACAGCACTGCAGAGACAGCTCTTTCTAAACCTGTTTTCCCTTTTGGCAGGCAAGCGTCTGCTCCAGTGCTTGTGTGCACAACTGACATTGAAGAAGACTACATGAATGCAAGTTTCAGGAAAGCATTAGAAAAGAAAACAAAGAGCAAACTGGATAAAAGCAGTTTTCTAATGGTATTCCATGAAATTGGTACTGTATAGATGAATAGAGCCTTTTTCTTCATGCTGTATTTCTAAGTAAAAGACAATATGCTTTCTCAAGTGGAACAGGGGCTGCAAATACAGCATGCCACACCGTGACACTGGAGACTTTACTATGGTTACCACCTTGATCTAATAAAATATATACCCTAAAGGAAAATTCAAGGTACAACTACCTATTGCCAAGAACATGAAACTATGCTGAAATAAGGTACAAAGACAAGAAACAAACCAAGCAGTACACCTTCTACAGTCCATTCTCCACTGTCTCAGAGGGTGAGGACAGCTCACAGGGAAGCAGAATACACTGGGAATATAGTACAGAGACTCCCAAATGATTACAAGCATCTGTCACACACATTTTCATCCTGGGTGGACCTGGCTAGACCGATTCTTCTTTGAGCTAGCTCTTAACAACTCTATCAGCCATACTGTTAATCCTCAACACACGTTAATCACCAAAGTAATAGCATACTGACAGAACATGGTATATTTTAGCTTAAATTCAAAATCCCTTTAATTCCTGCTCCTCACACTCCACCAGTTTATCCAATGTACATTTATTGCTTCCCAATAAATGTACATTATGATAACTTTTAAAATGTGGCTTGTCCTCAGCTAAGAAAACCAGATCGGTATTGCAGAAGGAACTCTCTGGATTCTCACATTCCAGAGATGGAGAGCTGAGATGTTGTTACTGACTTTGGTGCACACTGGCCTGCAAGAGTTTAAAATGAATTGGCAATATTTAGATACATATTAGCAATAAATCTAATCATAATCATCCACATAATCATTATGTCCTTCTCATGCCTGGCTGAGAGCCTTGTCTTGACTACTCTGCAACACTGAGTTCACTCACAGCTATGAATGTGCAGTGCTTTTGGAAAGAAGACTAGGAATCTCATGATGAATAGCAGAAATTTTTCATATCTGAATTACAATGGCAGCAATTTCTGATGGTGATGACAATTCCCAATACAGCAGGGATGGAACCCAGTTCTCCATCGCAGTTATTATCAGCCTTATCTTGAAACAATACTTTGAATGACGCAGGAACCTCAGAAGACACCCTAGTTCCAACATGCACAAAAAAATGAGAAAAGTTCAACAACCCCCACATGCCTTCACCACACAATCTGCTGCAGAGCTGCACAACAGGTTCTTCCACAAGGATGACCAAAGGAGATTGCACAGGCCGTGTTTATCTTGCCGTCCTCTAATTTTAAGAGCTTGACTTTGCCACCTCACTAACAAAACAACGTTTTGTGCAAAATGCGTTATGCTTTGAGTGAACAATTTCATCTCTCCTCCCACTACTGGCTCTCCCAGAAACAATTTCACTTCCTCCAGGAAATCAATCTATAGTATTTGAAGTGAAAGACAAAAGCCAAGTCTTTGAGAGAAGAGGAAGAATCCTCAAAGACATAGTTCTTAAGTTACAATTTACAATTTTTCTGAAGCTTATCTCTTGACCAAATTTCAGGCAACTTTCAAAATAATAGCTAAATGCTACCCACAGCACAAAGGCTACCCATTCCCTAAATTCCAAGTCCATGCTGTAAGGCTTGAATATTTATAATAAGGGTCCTCCAGATACAGGTTTAAGATATCTTGGCCATTTTGGCTGAAATTAAAAATAAATATAGGCAACCTGAGGCAGACTTTGGCATCTTTTTTCTTCAAATAATTGTATTTCACTAAATTGTGCCAGAAGATCACTGCTCCAGGGTTGCGCCTTGACTTCAGGGCTCTGGCACATACAGCTACACCTCCTTGAGAAGGCCCTGTCCAGCCTTTTTGTTACCTTTGTTTACCTCAGCATGTTAAAACACAAACCCTTTCCTCAGTGCACATCTCAAGCAACTAGATATCCATTAAGAAACCCCCGACCCTTCCTGCAAGAGATGGCACAATTTCTTGTTAGACCAGAGGCTGCACAATGCTTCCTAGAATAGGGAATAGAAAACTCATGCTCAGCTATGCTAATTCAGCCATTCTCCTCTTTCCAAACTAAATGTAGAAGCACATCAGCCAATGCCCATTTTTGACCCAAACTTCAATGAATTACAAATGTTTTCCTCCCTGTGATGGAAACAAGTATCACAACTCCTACAGGTACGTGAAAATGAGGGAGAGATTAAGTTACTTATCCAACATTAACTGCTCATAGTCCAAATAAAAATCAAGAAAGTTGTACAAGGATTAACCAAATCAAGCTTGGGTGATAGCAAAAAAAAAGAAAAAGAAAAAGGAAAACGTGCACTTGCTCAGACTCCTTCTATAATGTTTTTGACTCATTTCTTTCCCACACCATCAACTGTGACAATACCACAAATGTTGCATTTACCTCATGAAATACTGTCTCCAGACTTACATGAAGAAATGAATTGATGAAATGGGGTTTTGATTTAAACTTGTGTCAGTGTATAATTATATGAAGGTCACTTTTATTCAGCAAGACTCTGGTTTATGTTAGTAGACGTGTGCTTATGTTTGTGAGCATACTGTGTATAAGCATCTGCTGAAGGGAAAAGAATTCTGGCTGATATTTATACAGCTGAAGCAAGGTTTATATACATTGCATCCTAGTTCTGGAAAAGAGAGAGTATGCAAACAGAGAAAAAAAAGACAAATGTTGATGGTGCAGACTCTTCTCCCTTTGAAGGAGGAATTCTAATTATGAATAGATGAGTAAACCACAAGCTACAAAGGTCCTCAGATATGCTCAATGCTTCACTTTACAACTATGTTGCTCAATTATCTTGCTCAGAAATCAGAGACTCTGCTACCAAACACAAACATGTTCAGACAAAGGGCAGGACGTTTCCTTTCAAAGGCATGGCCAGTGACATGAAATGAGCTCTACTTTGCCAGCCTTCTCCATAATAATAACGCAATTGTCATTCTCTTCTAATTAAATTAGTCACTTCTACTTCCCATGCAATACATTCTCTTTCCCTCTTCTTCCTCAGTCATGATAAATTTCCATGTGACTTAGCCATCCCATAAAGCTGCCTAATTGGTTTCAGCTGTCATTTTTGAAGCCAAAATGCACGGAGAGCCCGGGGCTTGTGAGTGGAACAGGAAGCACTTCCAACTGCATTCCCATCATGTAAAACCAGCAATGTGAAAGAACCCTTCCATTAAAACAAAAACGGGAGTATTTGGCTGCTGGCAATGCCATCATGCAGCAGACAGATTGTGCTGCTCCACTGAGGCAGCGAGGCTGTTGTGAGCCATTCCTCTCTGTTCAAAGGAGAGCACACATTATTTATGCCCTAGCAGCTTTCCTGACAAATATACTTTCCCTTTTGTCACCAACAAATTCTTAAACCGATAATATAATTTACCAATAAAAGCACAGGCAGTAGGAATGTTTGAAGTGACATGAGAACAAAGAAAAGTTAATTCCATTTAAATGGCACATATTCTCCAACCTAAGTGCTCTGCAGATTACTGTGCCACACTTTAAACTCATTTCATGTGGCTGGTATTTTCAAAAGTGTCATATACTCTCATTTTCATGTATTTCTGTGGTTTTCTATAATTCAATCTTTTCCCTCTATGAGATGACACAATGTTAGCCACGCTAACGAAAAATACCCTGCAAGCAAGCTATCTCTGGGTGATACCTAAGCAACTTCCAGCGGAACAGCAGCAGGCAACAGCACCAGCTGGGCTGAGCAGCAGGGGAAAGATATATAATAAGGATTTAAAAAAGAAAAAACTGCCCCACAAGACACCTTTAATGAAAACAATTTAGCTAACAGATGTTTCTAGTGCCTTGGATTTCTCTCACACTGTCAACAAAGATAAATATACTTCAAAATACATGAACAATACTATATAGAAAAAGAGGTTGGGCAGTGGGGGAGTTCTTAATACAGATAGAAACCTACCTGAAAATCCCAGAGAGAAAAAGGAATGCACAGTTGTCTGATTTTTGGCTGTTATTAGAAAAGACAAATTTATTTATGGATACAAAGTCTCTGTTCGTTTCACAAAGAACAACCTATTCCCTTACAGACAAGTGAGACACACACAGCTGAGGAAAGAATTGTTGAATGAACTAAGAGATCTTCAACAAAATATAATTTTCTAAAGATGCCAGTTTATTTTCCCCCTTATTCTCTGGCCACCTTAGTAATTCTATCAGCTTTGTGTTCTTAGTAAATCAGGCTAAGGAGACAAAACACACTTAATTTAGTGAAATTATTTTAACTAAAGAATGACATTGCAAAAATCAGTAGGAATTCCTGTTTAGTATGATCAAAACCTAGCATCAAATCATCAGCTTGTGCTAACTGTGATGGACTTATAGACCCCAAAATCAACAGGGTTGGGACAATTTTTGCAAGCTGTAACACATGTTGCGTGTGCACTTTTTCTTTAATTTGCTAAGTCATTGAGCTTCCACAGCACTGAACATTATATCCACTATATCCACATATAACAAACAAACAAAATCTGAAGATACAGAAAAGTTTCTCGTTATAAGAGCGTGGCAGATACCCATAAGCTCATGGTGAGAATACTTGCTCCAGGATCACGTAAGCAGAACATATATGGCAGCAAGGCTGACAATCCACATAATAGCCACACTAAGTCAAGTAACCATGCTGATATTGGCACAGGACTGACTGGATAGTACAGACAGGTCTGCACAAGTTCAGCTGGCACAAGAGTCTTTGCTATGCTGGTGTGAGGGACGAAAAAACCAGGCCATCTTCAGAGCAGGAAAAGACAAGTGCAAATACTTCCTTTAAAAGCTTCCATATCCTACATAGACCTCTCTTCACCCTGGCTGAGGGATTTTTTCATGTCATGCATCCTAATCTTAACTGTCCATGCATGATTGCAAGATTAATAAAAATTTTATAGGGAAAATTGCAGTTCAGACTGCAAGACACACTAGAAAAAATGATGCTTCCATGGATTAGATTCTCTTTACTCAAAGTAGTAAAACAAGAATAGGGCTTTTTAACTTTCAAGAGGTGGCTCTGTTTATTAGTCAGGCTTGATACTTGATTCCTCCTTTTCACCATTCCTTAATTATTTTTTATATCACAAAACTATAAACATAGTATAAAGATATCTGCAACTATTGATTTACTCAGCCTGACTTCAAGATTTTTACTGCTATTATTTTGCCAGAATTGCTCAACCCAAGTTTCTGTTTTTAGAGATTTCATAGACGTATTTTTTATCAATATGATTAAATTAGTACAAAGCTACATACTGCTGGTTCAGGAAGGAAAAATCTATTTTAAAGATTTAGATTTATGGTAATCATCACTCTCCAAACAGCCAAGTTTTAGGTTGATGTTTTGTTGGTTTGTTTGTTTTTTCAATCTACACTGAATAAATCAGTTCCACACTTTAAAAGACATTAAATAATAGTTACAACCCATATTATTAAAGAGCCTGATAAAAAACAAGTTTAATTAGACTGGACAGTCTCTAGTGCAAGTTCAGATACTGTCAGCTTTCACCCCAGAGGGACTTGGAGAATGCCAGTTTATTACTGAAATTAAAAGATAAGGAATGCGTGGGATACCACCAGAACTACCAACAGTAGAGCTGTCCAGAAACCTGTAACATAGAAAAAATCATTAAAAAAAAACAAAACGAAACAAAATGAAACAAAGCAAAACAAAACAAAAACCCAACCAAACAAAAAACCCCCTACAACTAGAAGGAATTTTTTAAATTTGTTTAATGTAGTAAAATAAACTGATTTATTTTTTCTTCAATTCCTGACACAGAAAAGCAACAGCACATTAACTTCACTGAAAGATTTAAAGTGTTCATCTTTAACTGATGAAAATTATAATGCAAAAAGATACATATAGGAAGGATCACAAAAAGAAAACATAATAATCTTACCTATATCTACTATCAATGATATGTAATTCTGTTGATTATTTGCCTAAACTGCTCTTAAAAACTGACAGGAATAGAGAAACTATTCCCCCCCACAGTAGTTTCTTTAGTGCTTTCTTATTGTTACCACGAAAGAGGCATTCCTAGAGTTTAATCTTTCTCTTCCTTACTGCTATTTCAGACTTTCTTATTTTATCCTCTTTACCATTCACACAGAAATAGGTCACTGACTATCTCTATATTTAAAGGTTGTAAACATCTCATCCTTTTTTTTCCCTAACTCTTAAGAGCCCTACTTACTTTGACTTTTTGCTAGAAGCCTTCATTCTCAATGTTTACTCATTCTCGTCTTTTTCCCCCTCAGGTCTCCAGCAGATTCATCTCTTCTCTGTGTGTACAAATTTACCATTTAGGATGGTGGCCTTACCTGTACCAAGTGGAGTGTCATCACGTGCATGTCTACTCTGCATATTCATCCTACTACAATCATGTTTGACATTTTTATCTGCAATTTGGAAAAAAACTAATTGAGATCTGTCAGTAGACAGAATATCTCATGTGATTTCCAGTGTTGCATCCATCAGCTCAACTGTAGATGTTTCTTATGCTTTGATTTTTTTGTGGGTGTTATTTTTGTTTTGTTTTGTAAATATTTACACTGAATACTCTCATTAATAAAAAGAAGAATAAATAATAGATGCCAATTATTAAATGGCATCTATCTTATGCACAGCATACTGCAAATCTAACCCATATTTGGTAAGATTATAAAAAACCTTAAATTGCACAAAAAATAGACATTCAGATACACACAGCCTCCCAGTCTGTTGGATTGTAAATCTTGATTAATCTCACTAACACATCATTAGCATGTGCACTCCGTATGAAGTCTACAAACTTTTGAGATGTCCTGCAAAGTCAGGATGATGAGGCAAACTGAGTAACATCTTTCCCCCTCCTGCGAGGCACACATAAACTTCTTAGTCTAGAATGAGTATTTTTATTTAAATTTAAATATAACTTTTCACTCCTTCTTTCCTGCTGATTCCTATGTCTGGCACAGTCTTTACCTCTTGGCAAAGCACTAAGCAATTTCCTCCTGAAATCCCATTTGAATCCCTACCTCCCAAAGCTGATTCTCTTTGCATTTTCAACCTATACCTGGACATCAACGGCTCCTCTCTCTGATCTGCTCATTAAAACTTGAAAAACAAGGCTTTCCCAAGAGCAGTATTCCCTTACTGTCTCTTCTCAGTAGCAGGGCATTTCCTTTCTGTTTACCTAAGCTTTGCTCTGTCACCTTTTTGACTGTGATTTAAGCAAGACAACTTAGCGCAAACCTGGGGCACGAGGCTGGGATTAAACCAACAGGGGAACAGCTCCTTCCCTGGTCAAGGTAAACAGAAACTATGAAATTCAACTGCTCCCATGCTGGGAGCCCTCAATGACTCTGCCCCTTCCCAGAGAGGACAAGCAAGTGTGTTTGCCAAGAGGTGGCAGGAGGTATCCGGCTTGTTGCAGAGCTTCACTAGCTGTCCGTCCTTGCTTACTGGAGCTGGACAAGCACCTTCTCAAACGGGAAGAAAATCCCCCCTCATTTCACTTTCACACCAAAATAATGTAATGGAGGTTCCAAATAAGTTCCACTCTTGATCAAGGATTAGAAGACTCCTCCTTCCTTCTTGTGGCTAGATTTCCTAACTTCCTCTAGGTGAATGATCCTAGTGTTCAGAGCTCAAAAACAGTTCTGAGACACAACTGTTTCTCCCTGCTCTCTCATCCGCAAAATAATGTGCTTTTTTTGTCTGCTAAACAGCAGATATGTCAATTTCCAAAAAGCATTAAAATAAGAAACTC
Source organism: Neopelma chrysocephalum (assembly GCF_003984885.1). NCBI lineage: Eukaryota > Metazoa > Chordata > Aves > Passeriformes > Pipridae > Neopelma > Neopelma chrysocephalum. The sequence continues at coordinate 1,278,959 of NW_020897726.1, read as the reverse complement.
ACATCTATGTTTTTTTACAGGAAATGGGAGAGCAATGTAACTAATGAACTTTATTAAGTAAACTCATTGTATAACAACCTATTTTAGCTGTTGTAATAAAGCAATGAGAATTAAACTTTCTTCTTTAATGGAAAGTAATTTTTAAGAAGCAAAAACATACACACAGATGAAAATAGGCAAGGTAATTGAAAATTCTTGGGTTTAATTACATTATTCGATTAGTCTGGAGCTTTTTCCACTGTAGAGGCAGAAATAATATTACTCATAGCTCATACTTCAAATTGTAAATGTATCTGTTCTGGTTTCAAATCTAGTTCATAAACACCAAAAGCATGAGGTAAAGCATTGCTATACCAGCTCACTTTTACATGCCAGGAATAGGCTGCTGGTTCATTTATTGATAATAATATACTTATATAATTATGCATAACACTAAAAACCTCATTATCGTTCTACAGAGCCTGTAGCAACATGTATTGCTTAGGATTGCCTTTCAGCAATTAAATGTTTCTAAATACAGTCATCTTTTAAATAAACAACTGAAGCAACAAACGGTAGCAGCTAATGATCATTTTAGAACAAACAGATGCGAAACCATCTTCAGGGACCTCTCAATATGTCTGAGATCTCACCTGTAAAACTTATCACCTCCTTAGGCAAAGCTTGCCATATCAGTGACACCTGCACTAAAGCCAGCGTACCCATAACATCGTCTCAACTAACACCTAAACGGAGCCTGGCAAGGAAGGGAACAAAACTCATGTGAACAGTCATACTGCTCCATTGAACTGTAAAGTGAACTGACCTTTTTCTTTGGAAGTCTTCACAGTCTCAGATACTATATGCGAAATGTGCCAAAACTTCACATTTTGTTTTCAGGCCTTGTTTAGGATATCCCAGCTAACTACACAGAAACCATTTTCTGTACCATTTATACATGAAAGACTATCGGCCCTTCAGGTTTTGTAGAGGAAATTCCAAGCAGCTTATTCTCAAAACTTCCCAGGTAACAAGCAATGGCTCTCAGTCATCCAGTGATAAAACTGAGCTCTAAGCTCCCTTCGCAATATGCTGATGTAAGAGTTAACAAAGAACACAAAGAAATTATGCCTTACTAACAAGGTACTGTATATACTAAACTGTTCTCAACTAAGTTATTTCATTCAAAAGGAGTAAGCTCCCTTTCTCTTCTTCCGTAAAAATGTACAGCTCCACATTCACCACCAAAACCCTTATATGGAGAACGAACTTCTGATCTTCAACTGCCAGACAGAATTTTTAAAGATTGAGTTTTCTTGGTTCTGCAGACCACCAAGGTTAAAGATAAAAAACTCTGCCATATTTTCTTCTGACAGACTTTCATATTAAAAAAAAATCTAATTTGAGGTACACAGAGAATTTAATCATTGCCCTGTTTCCTTTCAGAGGCTATTCTGCTTTCAGGTTTTAACTTACAACTGCAATGCATTTTGCAATGAAAGGTGCTACATGAAATTAAATTTCATTCTATTCTTTCAGGGTCAATGCTGAAACCGAACACCTCTGATAACCTCAGACGTTTCATCAGTATTATTTTCCCAATGGAATCGTCACAGATCCAGCAACCCAAAGTTTTCATTTTCTGAGAACTCTCAGGTCACTAGCTGTTCACCCCTAATTTAATCATGACATCTCACTCAGTTGTTTTTTATTATGTTTGAAATGGTCAATAGTGATCAATGGCAATAGTGTATCAGTTCCATGATGTCACTTTACGAAATAAATCAAATTCAACCCCTTTTAGGTTTGTTAGGTTTCAATAATTCAAAAACTTAAACCACCATGTCATTTTAATCACACAAATATTTTTACTTATTTCAGTGCAAATTACTCACATGATTAAGCTAAACCACATACGGGTGTTAACAACAAACCAGACATTACAGATATAGAGCTCAGTAACACCAATTATGTGGCTAGATTGCATAGTCAACAAGCCAAAATTTGTACATTTAAATGGGCAACTGTAATTTTTACCTCTGCACATTCATATTATGCACTGAATGGAAGCTATTTAACAAAAGGAACAAAAGAGGTCATTGTGATCACGCAATTAAAACCTGTCTCATGCACTCCCACAAGAATTCAATTCAGGTTACGTGGGCATTATCAGACAGCATTAGCTATTTGATCAGGCTATAAGTTTACATTACCTAACAATGAAAACAGATTTCAGTTAAGCAATTCCGTCATCTCAAGACACAGGAGCATGTTACAATGTCATTATCATACAGTCCTCAGGGTGTTTGAAGAGAACAAAGTACCCTTCCCTTTCTTCCTGAGCACCATCTTGAGAGACTGCCCACAAGCCAAAATACTAAAATATTACTTGGATTAGTTCAAGAAACCATTACTAAATGAGATCCTAGAACAGTCTCAATAGCTATGAAACACCATGGGAAATAAAAAGGTGCAACCACCAGCAGGGTTGATCCCAACAGCACCTTGTCGAAAAACAAACAGCTAAGTGAATCCAGAAGAATGTGCCACTGCATGAAGCTTAGTTTGTGCCCATACTTAATCACGGACAGCACCATGATATTACACATGACTGGGAGCCAGAGTCTGTAAACAACCCTACTGGATATAAAATCCAGAAATTTGACATTAGTATAACAAGCAAAAAGTAAAATCCAGAAATTTGACATTATTATAATAGGCAAAACCATCTATTTCTGAGAGAAACATATTCTATACATCTCATTTCTCAATCAGTTCTGATGAATACAGCTAAATACAGCTGCTGATAAAAGGACTGCAAAATGTATTCATGTAAAGACACACAAATAAGTCTACACTGACCATTACATAAAATTAAATATCAAGGCTTTTCCTACACTAATTCAGTGTATAAGGAACAGAAGAATCACTAATTTTAAGACAAGGAATTATATTTTTATGAATATTCCAATACCTAAGGTAAAAAAATATGTACTGTATGCACTCTGCAGGCTGCTGTAGCTGAATACCCACACCATCACACTGTAGCACTCTTATGTACATAGACAGGATGAAGAGCTTCTCCAGACAAGATGCTGTGATTCTGTATGCATTATCATGTCAAAATTAAGGCCTCCTCCCAAGAAAACACACAAAACAATTCCACTTGTCTTAAGCAGAGACATACTAAGACTAAAGCTAGTAATCACTGTACTTTATAAATGCAGTGTCTTACAGACTACAACACAATAATAGATATGATACTGAAAATCTAGCCATCTCTAAACTCATTTCTTTCTTTTAAATTACATGTTCTTGGACCCATCTGTGAAAACTGGGAGGTTAATTATGATAGTACATTGCATAATTCCACAGTTAAATGCTGAAGTAATTCTACATAAATGCCATATGTTTGTCTTAGAAAAACTGAAAAGATTAATTAGAAGGCCAAGGCCAATACTTGGGAAAGTAATACTCTGAATACAATTAAATCCTTACACTGCATACTATGTAAATTGAAGTTTTAATTAGTAGCTAAAACATTAGTCATGACAAAATAAAAAAAGTCCAAATTCAGACTTTGCAACAGACTTTGCTTTTTACTGAGATTGCTTATAAAAAGACACTCTGCACAAGCCAGTCACAACAAAAGCCACTCAAACTTGATACCTGCTTTTCATGAAGGAACTACCTGCTAAGCATTAGTCCTGTTCTTCTTCCCTACATATCCTCACCTATTTTAAAATTACCTGGTCACATTATTAAAGAAAAAGCTCCAATAAACAAACTATGACTAAGAAGCAGAATAAGGTACAAGTTTGAAAGGTCAATTCAACAGTATAAGGTCCTTCAAAACCCCTAGTAGCCACTTCTCCATCTCTGAATCTGATTTAGCCCAGCTTTCCACATTTAGCCCACTCCAAGACAAAGCATCATCTCTTATAGCCACCACTCTCCCAAAGAAAGTAAAGGTTATTTTGGCCTGATTCATAGATCACTGATGGTAAAGAGAGCATTTCAATCAAATTCATATCTCTGGACCATATCCAGAATATATAGTTACTTTACTCACCACATATTCAAACACAAGTGTCAAGGTTTCCTTGGTGTGAATGATGTCATGAAGCAGCACAATGTTTGCATGTTTCAATCCTTTCAAAAGAGAAGCTGAAAAGCAAAACAAACATGTAATCTTAAAAAGAATCCAAATATTTTACATTAATCGGTTTTCTTTTTTTAGTGACTTAGATGAGCTTCATAACCTGACAACCAATAATTGCACCTTAGTATCTTCTATGTTCATGAATTCCACACATTCAGTGTGTTTGAAGATCACACCTTCCCATTCAGTGCTATTTTCTCCACCTTGCTGGTCAAAGTCAACCTCACTCTGAGGTCGAAATGAGCTGTGGTTAGAGATGCTTTCCTTACGCAGCCTCCTCTAAGTGAATCAGTCATGTCTACTCAACCAGACACAAGACTGCTTCTACACTCAAAGATCATTTTTTTTGTCTCAGATGAAAGTCAAGCATGTCTTTTCAAAATGTCGCCTTTGCTATTCAACACAACAGAACTGCTGTATAAACAAAGTCCAGCATCTATCCCAAGAATAGCGTTTTAAGCAATAATTCTTCTTTCTCTCAAAAGTAACACAGGATTGATGGAATTATTTGTATTAGCCTATGAGAATAAATTAATGGTATTTTCTCACTTATTTTTTCAATGACTAACTCACATTTTCAGAAAAGACAAATAAAGACTTATCTAGTGAACTTTCAGGTAATCTCCATTAATTTTTTTTACACCATAATACATATTTAACGTTCATACCATATTACATATTTAATGTTGCAGAAGATATGGCATATTTTAACAAGATATGCTGACAAGCCATGTGTTGTTACCCATGTCATTTTGCCATTGGTGCCTTGTCATCTCACACGTACATCTGAGCAGGACTATCAGTCACCCCAGCAAGTAAATAATATGGTCTTAAGCTCTGCCAGGGGAGGATATTAGAAAGAAATTCTTTACAGAGAGAGTAATCAGACACTGGAATGGGCTGCCCAGGGAGGTGGTGGATTCACGGTCCCTGGAGGTTTTTAAGGTGAGACTGGATGTGGCACTTAGTGCCATGGTCTAGTAACCACAGTGGTGTTGGACCAAGGGTTGGACTTGATGATCTCAGAGGCCTCTTCCAACCCAGCTGATTCTATGATTCTATAATAGATACTAAGACATGCAAATAAGTGGCATATTTCTAAACTGAAAATATGCAACTTGCTTCTGTCACCTTCCTTATTTTGTCAAAGCAAATAATGAAAGACCAAATGTGTGCCTCAATTCTTCACTGTGCAAAATGGAGACTAGGGAGCTTCCACAGCACTATTACCCCTTGCTGTCCTATTAAGGGTGTTTTGAGGGTGTTTCATGAGGTGGAGGTAACTCCAGGGGTCATCTGGCTTTAAAATAGGCTAAGTACATATCATCTCTCATACTGGTCTTAAAGCGATCGATCTGACAAGTTCATCACTCTTGGAAGCAACACAGCATTTGGCTGCATCAGTGTTCATCCACAAGCACCCTCAACAGCAAAACTTTGGAGTTCACATTAGGCAGAAGGCAGATAGCAAAGCCGAAAATACCATAAAGCTGCTTCAAAGTATTACCAGAGATATCCTAATGACAGGACTGCAAACCTGCAAGCAAGCTCCATGACCTGGAATGAGGCAACCCTTCTACCTGGCTGAAGAGGTGAGAAGAAATGTCTCAAAGGAGCTTGCTTTGGCCTGCACTCCACAGCTCATGCTGTTTAGAAAGTCAGCAGTCTTTCCCGTGCTCTATGTTGCTACTGAATTGTATATCAGCTATTGTAAGTACAATTAAGTTTGTTAAACTTTTAATCAGCGCATGTCTAGCAAGTTTTAACATTCCACAAATTAAGTTGAAGCCTTTTTCTTAAAGAAAGAGCCATGCACAACTTTCCTAGTGTGAGAAATACTCGCTTCTTGATATATTTGAGAGGCGACAAAGTCATCAAAGCAAAACTACTTTATTAAATGAGTCAGGTGAATTGGGTGTCTCCCTCTCCAGGGAGGTGCATCACTCACCAAAATGGGTGACCTTTTATTCTTCCCCGGCCGGTGGTTGTCCCTGTCCCCTTTCCCATTGGCTGGGTACTCAGGGACTTATATTCTCTCCTGACTGTCTACTTTGCCCTAAGTCTCCCTCCCACATATCCCCTTCATCTTCTTCTTTTTTTGGCAAATCTTTAGCATAGCCTTTCCTGTTGGTTCTTAACAACTCTGTGCAGGTACAAGGGACAATCTAAACCACATCTAAGCAATAAGCAGCCATTAGCAAGAAAGAAGGGTTAGCCTCCCCACTCCCCTCACCCCCCCCAGTCACTCTGGCTTCAGCAAAGCATCGCTTTATTTCTCACAACAGGATCCTCATCTTAGAAACTGGACAATTTCTTGGAGCAAAAGCTCAGAGAGATTTGGGTATGTTGGTTTTTTTGAAAAGAGAACAATGAAAAACTGCTACTGGAAAAAGGTATGTATATAAACAACAGATGACAGAACAACTGTTCTGAAAGGTACCTTCTATCAGAAACAAGAACGTTTAACCTGGGGAAACCCTGAGAAGAGTTCACCTGAAGTAACTGAGATTTCACCAGTTCTTCCCTCAAACCTTGTCAAACGACCGTACATGCAGAGACACTGGGAACATAAAAACTGCCTCCTAGCAGAACCTGTCGAACTGTAATAGTATTTATAACCTCTGTCAGCTTTTGCTGTTCAGATCATCACGTGAGGCCTTTAATTTCTCTAGTTAGCCATTACTTTGTTGCTAGAATCTGTATACGGGTCATTAAAGCTTAAACAGTACATTGAAAGCAGCTTACCCTGAGGTCTTTGCAAATACTGTCTTTCGTCTTCAGTCCCCTCCCCCACCCTTATTTATCTTCTGTAGTATACAATTCCCCCTTTTACAGCCTCAATATTCAACATCTGCCATATATTACAAGAACTACAAAATATCACCTGCCGGGTGAAATTTCTGTCTTCTTCATTAGACCAAGTGAAATATAGTAGATAATATAGCACAGGGAGCAAAATCATCTTAATTGCACTAATTTACACTGCAGAAATAAGCAATTACACTATCAATTTATATTGTAAGAAACCAAACATAACTGGTGAAAGTAAGAGAATTACCCCATGTGCTCATCTATCAGGACTCTTACCAGATTGCCTGTCATTATGAAAACACTGCTTTGCTTCTTAAAAAAAAAAAGGGGGGGGGGTGAAGGAAATTAAACAGAGAAAAAAAAGTTGTCTGAAACAGGAAAGTTGTTTCTTTCTCCACAGAGTACTTTAAAAACAATATTAAATATGAACCGATGGATCATATGGTTTTTTTTTTCCAGGAAAAACAGCCTTTCAGAACAGATGACCAATACACCTCTTCTTTTGGGCAAGTTTTTACTCAAAGGAGATGGAACTTTGGATGAACTCCACTAATTCAAAAACAAAATCCAGAAATTCACATCCAAAAGAATAAAAAAGAGTCCAGGGAATCTATCAGCATCAGCCTGAGACAAGACTGACTTTACCTTTGAAGCTGCCAATGCAGCTGGTACTGCAGCTCAGTGAGAAGTCAGGTGTTGCTGTGCCTGGTGTTAGCCCTAGAACAAAATAATTCTCCCAGAGAACACCATCTCCATCCAGTGATTATCACCCCCAGATTTCACACAGAGTCATGATGAAAAGACTAAAATGTTGTTGAAAAAGCATTGCAACGACTCAAAAACTGGAAAAGATGTACTAGTACTCACTGTATCCTTAACATGTATTTTTAATAACAAAATTATACAATGCTGCTTCAAAACTACTGGCACTCTTTTTTTACCCTTGGTATTAAATGTAAGATAAACAGATGGCAACACTTTTAATTAATTTCCCCAAAGAGTTCTGAGGAAGTAAAGCAGCAAATAATGTTAAAATGCTTTTTTAAAACACTTTGGAAAAAATATTATATGGGTTTGAATTGCCAGGTGTTTTTTCTATCACCTGTGTTTGCACAGTCCCTCACAGAAACTTGTAACAGTAAAAAACAGGGAAGATGAATTGTTGACATACTTTAACAATTAACAACATCCAAGATGATAATTTCTGTGACTTGTACACAAGTTCATGACCTGAGCCGCTAAATGTACCAACACTCAGCACTTTTCATCAAGGGCTAATAACCATATTTGCATACTTAAAGGAAACACATTGCATTTGCTTGAATAACCATCACAGACTTCTCCAACAAGGGGATGCTCTCATCTATTATGAGCTCCTGGCAAGCTGCCATATCGCTTGTGTTGGTCAAGGAGTTTTTTTGCTGTTCCCAGATGAGCTGGATTCTAAAGTACACTCACTCTACGAGCAAGGCAAGCCAGATGGACTACAGCCAACTCTTACCCAAAACCTGAGTAGCATCAGTAAATCAGTGCTTTGCTCCCTGTGGGGTTTACAGCATCAGCTCAAGCTTGACACTCCATTAACAAAGCCTTGTGACTTTTAGATGAGCCTCGGCTTGGAAGTGTTTTGAAAAAGGCTATTCCCGCATCTCCATAAAGTAACATTTCACAGCTACATGACAAAATCAACAAAAGTAACTATTACTGTTGACTCCCAGGCCACATGGAAGAACTTTTCACCAGCAAAGATAGTACTTTTGGACATGGCAAGTACATTAAGCTTGAACACTAATTATGGACCTTTGATCATCTATTCTGTCTTTCAATTCCTGACTACCGCTTTATTCTCACTTCGTGGGAGTGAGAACTATGGCCCTAGATAAAAGGGCCATCATCCACGATTTCCGAATTGGCTGACATTTTAGTGACATGGAAGCTTTTCTCAGTAGTGGAAGAAGAACTCAGCCTCATGCTGCTCATATTCACCATAATGTGCAACTGCTGATGACGCTCTCTCTTATTTCCTAATATATGCAAAGGCTGTGATACTCCCAACATTTTTCTAAAAAGTATAACTATAAAAATGCCTGCTTTCCTCAGTATACAGTAGTAGGGGTGTCCTCTGGGGTTACCATGCACCAGTGACAACCACTGCCCATACTGCTATTCACATGCAGTGCTCACCCTTTCTCAATGTCGCTCTAGAAGGGCATCTCTCATTGGGAGACTTTTACTCTTGAGGACTGCACACCATAGCAGTTGCATTTCTCTAATACTGTTAGTGCAACTGTGCATCTTTGCTGCCCTGTTGGATTTCTGAGATGCCAAAGCACACACAATCTATTCAGTAACACAAATTTGTGAAAGCAAATACGCTGCTGTGCTTCAGAGTCAAACAACTTATCTTCAAAATTCTGCATCTTGTCACACTCTGCAGACACAACGGTGCTCTCTGTCAAAGTGCCAACTTCTTCGCATAAACAGTTGGGTTCAGTCTCTGAGCTCTCCTGGAAAGGCACCTTTAGTGAGAAAACATTCATAGGGTTTTTTTCCTATCATCATGTGTTCTGAACAAACATACCCAAATGTGTCTTACTGCCTGCACAAACTACAGAAGTTCTGCTTCCCTCCCAGCAACTTATGTTTCAATCTACACATCTTTTAGAGCAATTTTTAAAATTTGGCCTAAGATCACAATGTCCCTTATGCTTCTGATCCACTTCCCACACAGCAGGGCTTTCTGTGTGCAAAATGTTACTTAGAATTCTGCCACAGAGAGGGGAATTCAGTACTCTGTTGGTTTTGCAGTAATAAATGTACAGAAATTTCCTTCTCAGAAATGCAGACCCCAAATCTACACTTTGCTATTTTCCAGTTCACCCATCTGAAATAATTTGCTACAAGCAAATAGCTTTGCTTTCGTACAACCCTAATACAACAATATTCAATTCAGTGAAAACTATACATTCTAGGTAAGACCACACTGACCAGAGAATTCTCATCTTCTCATCACAGGATATATTCTGCAGAATGATCATTATTTATAGTACATATATTATCCCAAGTAATTGATTTTAGAGCTGCACACCTACAAATGCACAGAATTGGTCAGCTTCCACTCTGATCTTAGTGAACACAGTGCACTAAAAATATATAGGTCACTCTTCAGCTTTGAAAATTTTCTAGGAGGAAGTTTCTTAACAAATTTCAAAAGATTTTGTGAGCTACAGGAAGAAGAAAAAGCAGAACAGAAAATTTTAGGTGGACTATTATTAAGCATAGGTAAATTACCTTCTTTACAACTAATTTCAACCTCATGGCAATCTCTTCTAGATGTAACAAATGGTCCTTATTTTAGTTTTCATTAAGCCAAAAAAAGGACAGTCTGGCATTAAGGAAGCACACAGTGCTTCACATGCTTGCAAGAAAGGATTTGGTAGTCCTTCAACTGTAGATTGCTTTGCTGTAGATTGATCAGATTAGCTGCACCTACCTCCTCAGTCTCAATTCAGGTTTTATTTGTGAAATTTCTACTTGCTGCTCCTTCTTGAAAGTGTAGCATGCTATTAAAGAAGAAATACAGAAAAAAATGTGTGTGTAACAACACACAGGCATTTTCAAAGGAGCTTCTTGCTACGGCTGTAGTCCCCTAAGCAAAAGGCAAGTCACAAACCTGCTGAAACCTCTTTGCCTATTGAACTGGAACAAAACACTGGAAGGACTGATCAAATAAGCTCTGAAAAGCACTACAGTGTATTATTCTAACAGTTATACATAAGACTGCTGCCATATTAAATAAATGTCTCATTACATTCTAGATATAAATTCATGCATTGTGTATGGTTTCCCGCACTCTTCAGACACAAGTACAGATGGAGGTTAAAAATAATGAGACATCATCCTATTAAAGTCAGACTCTTGTGGAAACCAACTGCAATATGCTACTCCTATCTTGTAGCAGCCAGTTATATCTTGCCTTCACTGTCCATTTCAGTATTCAAGAGGAGGAAACTGTGTAAACCAAAAATATGCAGCGTGTACAGAAAACAACTCTATAATGCAGGTAGCATGTGAAAGCAGGAATCTTTCTATTACTTTTTTATGCTCACAGAGCATGACTGGGACTAGTAGTACAATTTATAAAACCATCACTGGCTGTTATTAGCTTTGTTATGGTGATGAATTTCAGACACTGTCTTCATTTAAATATCTATCTACCTTAGGATGACTTTGGAAATTTTCAGTCTAAATAGTTCCTCCCATTTCCCAAAAAACAGGCTTTAGTAGCAACTTCCATAACCCACTGAGTAACTTTCCCTTTGAAAAAAACCCAAACCTCTCAACACCATGTTTTGGAGTAGAGAGTCAAAGTCTGGAAATACAGAGGACTTTAGAATAGAAATACACACTTTGCCATCTC
>NW_020897726.1:1156667-1267577 GCF_003984885.1 Neopelma chrysocephalum | reverse complement strand
ATTTCAGGTCAAGTAGGATGTGTCCATACAAGAGCTAGCAAACACAATGAAACACTGGAATGCAAACACCAGAAAATGGAATATGGATTTCCACTTGCTTTTTCAAACACTCAGAAAAGTATATAAACAAAAATTCAAATAAAAATAAAGAATGCCATCCCAAGTGCTCAAAACAAAGACAGACTACAATTACAGGGGCTGCTGCAGTGAAAACTTGGCTTCTCCAAGATTCACATTCCTGATGTCACTACCATGAGATAAGCCAGCTCACAGCTGCTTCATATCCATCTTGCATTTATCTCGCACTTCCACAACCTGTAAATTCACAGCCTAACTTATCCTGCAGTGGCCAACTTGTGTGCTAGCACTCATTAACTATTCCTAGGTCTTGAATTTTTTTCACAGGTGGAATAACTAGTTGCCTAACTTTTATTTTATATAGGCCCAGGTATGAACTTGATCCAACTTTATTTTCAAGTATCAGTGGTAGGATCTTGTCCATCCATCAGAGAAGCTGAAAACTCTACCAGATCCAAGTCAGAAAAATAATCAACCTTACCTGGCTGAGCATCACATTAAGTCACTTAAGCTGATATCATCACCATAATCCTTATTTTCTGAAATACTTCTGATTTTAATTCACTTATCAGAACCACAGAGTACACACAATTATTACAGAACCCCAAGCAACCCTGTACACTGATATTATCCAATGCTATGCAAGTACTTTGAAAGTCATCTCAAAATCATCTTTAAAAGGACTCTTAGCAAGTGGGGTGCTGACAAGATGAACAAATATTTACGTAGTTAGAGTAGAGTGATGAGTGTTCTAAAAAATTTCAAAACCATCAGTGTTTTAATAACTCACAGTAGGTGCCTATAGCTAGAGCCACCCAACAAGAACACAGAATTAAATTAATTGATCAGCATCCGACACAGGCAGAGATCACACAGCAGGAGCAAACATGGTACTGTTGTATAATTAAGGAAGGAACAGTACAAGTAGAGGGACCAAATTAAGTTTTCACAGCTAAACTTAATTCTGACAACTTCTGAATGATTGACCTTGCAACCATAATAAAGATCCTCTGCTGTAAACAGTGTACCTGCAATATTAGTATTACAGTGCCTAAATGAGGGAGTAAATAACCAAGTACGAGCACTGAAACATGTTCTGCTGAAGTCGGTGGGCATTCTGTTACTTGCTTTTTCCAATGCATCAATATGACAAGAAATCACTTAACCTTATGTACCTGCAATGAATATTTCTTTCGTACACAGACGACAGAAAGGCGTCCTAGGAAATAATTTAATTGCTTTAACATGAAACTGAGTTTGTCTATGAGCATACTTTAACCACTACTTATAAATGAGGAATTCTACAAAAAAGCTGTCTTAGAAAAAAATTACTTTTGCTCTCTTTCTCAGTGGGCCATTTCCTTCAGGAAAAAAAAAAAGGCACAAAAAGCAGACTCATTTGTCAGCACACATTCAGGCAGCAGAAAAAAAGGCTTGTGGCATATGTCTTGCTATTTTTCAAAGAGAGAGCGAGACAGGAGCCTTTAAAAGATCATATCAATTTTCTTCTGAGTGGGTGAGGCTCAACATGCCTCTTTGCCCATAAGTGGAAAATAAAGCTGGAATGCTCATGACATTGCTTTGTCTCTTGTGGAATAGTTTAGATGTTAAAGAAAGGCAAACTCAGTACAAAGCTAGCAAATAATTATTTTTACAACCATTTTAGTACACAAAATCAATCACTGTGAAAATAAGGCATACTGTTTAAAAATATTTTTAAGGACAGGAAATAACCTTAATTCTGGCACCCCTTTGATGCCTTCTATAAGCTTTCTAATAAATTTTTCTTCCACATCCAAAAATATGCTAAGCACACAGATTATAAAATGGCAAGATTCCCTCAAGTAACTTGTAAACTAATTTCCAACATGAAAAAAGCAAAAAAGGGATGAAGCAAGCTTGCAGACACTACAGCAGCAAAACCCAGTGGAGGTTAAATTTTTTTCCAGACTAAATCAGTTGAAAGAGATTATATTGGAAACAGACCTCCATGCTTTACCACCAACAGCAAAGCTCTTTGGTGCCAACAGTGCTGGATATCCACTTTGCAACCACATAATCTGAAAATATGTTCTAAGTGTTCTTATCACACATAAAGGCCCTATCAGTTCACAAAGTACAGATATGCCATCCTCCTTCTGCCTTTGCCTTGAGGTCTCTGGGTATTGTCTGGGTTCTCACCTTGTCATTTAACTGTCATTTAGTCTTGCAGTTCATAGCACCTATCAAAAATGTTAGTTGAATTTAAGGTGCAAGTCAAGGAGGAAACAGAAAACCAGGAATCCCAGAATTTTGCTTTATTCACCCTGGATTGTAACTGAATCTAAATCAGTATGACTGCAAACTTTACAAATTTACATTTAAATGACAGTGAAGACCCATTATTACCATGTCACTGTCTAGAACAGCATATGCTTATTGAAATCTTGTGGACAATGTTGAACTTGGAAATTTGTGTTTTAAAGGACAAAAATTTTATTTTAAGCAAGAGATAGTAAGCCCCTTTAAAAAGCAGCTGGCCCTCAGACAGCGCAGGAGAGGTGCTAGAAGAGAAAAGATGGGCTGAAGGAACGTCTCAGCTTCATGAAGTTGACAGCCATAGCTGACAGTGACAGGGTGATGTGAAAGTTAAGTGATGCTTAGAGATGATGTAGTTGAGGTAAGTTAGTCATTTCTATCCTTTTACTTTTGCTAAAAACATACCCATAATTTTCTAGTTCAAAATTAAAAATTACCTGTGTAGATGTACGACGCCAATCAGATTATGGATCTAAATCATATTGGAAGGCATTCTGAGCAACAGCATAATTAAAGCACACTCAAGAAATGTGAGAAAATACATTAAAGGGATCTGCAATCATAACCCTTTAACAACACAGGTGGTAAGAATTTTTTTTTAAAGGCCAACTCAACAGTCAACAGCTTGTCTGTCTACTACATACAGATATAAAACATCCAGCCCCCTTGAAAATATACCATTCTTCGATCCTGTTGTGTCATTCATCATTATAATTACAGCAATTTACTGTTTGCTTTTCCAGATAAATTTCTTTTTATAGAATCATAGTAATTAACAATGACAGTAGCAAAATTGATAGCACTGCTTCTTAAAGTACCTGTTCCTCTAAGATGACACTACTGCCTTGACAAACTTTAAACAAACAGTCTCATCTTTTGCAATTTGTGTCTAACAGTGTTTGTTCCAGTCAAAACAGGTCAGCCTTTTGCAAGACAGGACTAGAGAAAAAATATGCTCTTTAATGTTGCTGACCTTTTCTTCAAACAGTTCTCAGAACTCATTCATTGAAAGGTGGCCTTCAAAAGTTGCACTTCAGGTCAAGGAAATTCTTTTTCTAGTTTCTGTGAAAATTTTTCCAATTTGCCAAAGTTTACATCTAGTCAATGGAAAATTGTACTTTAAAGCTGCACTTAAGCAGCTAAAGTCTCCCAGAGAATCCATCCTCCCTGAGTGTGCTTAAACATTCAGGTATGTGCCCGAAGCAGAAGTTTGAGACTAGAAGTCTGGAATCCAGCACCAATTATAGATGGGACAGTGTCATCAGCAGAACTGTTTTGACAGTTCCCCAAAATCACAATCACGAACCTGGTTTTGGCTGAATGCATCTCCAAGTCCCGTGCTCCATTTCTGCCCCCCCCCTCATGCCTGCTGCTAATGACAAAAACGGTGGGAAATGCCCTGTCCAAGTAGACTCCCCACTCTCGTTGCCACAGGCTCCTGGCTGAGGCCAGCCAAAGTCACCAACCCTTCCCATCTTCCCATTACTGCTTTCTATACCTGGTACTGCTTTGAATGGCCTTAGTAATTTGCATTCTTTCAGACCCACTGTGATAGTTGTAATTCTCTTCCTAAGATCCTCACACCAACAACTATTCTTAACCTCCATTTCTCCTAGTTCTCCTCCCTGCTGCTGCCCAGGTATGGACAGTGCCAAGCATTCCAGTGGGACAGTCTTCTTCCAAGCTACCAGAGCACATTATAAAGGGGAGCAAGAAAGTTAGAGGAAATACAAGAGGGAAAAGGGCACAAAAATGCATGGGCAATGCATGTAGAGCTTTTAACTCTGTCAATATCAGAAAAAAAACCCAACCAAAACTAAATACAAAGGGGGAGGTTTACACTTTTGCAATGAAAATTACCACCTGAAAAAACAGTATCACAAGGGGACTTTCACTTCAAGGTTCAGGACAAGCCAACAAACCAAAACCCAAGAGTTTAAATCTTTGTTCATCATCCCACATAGTACATGAGCCTAGAGACAAAGACAATTCTTTAGTCTGTCTCTTTAAATCTTTCTTGCTTTTTATTATAGCTAAACACAAAAGTACTTGCTAACCAAACACATGAGGCATGAAGGTTCTTGTTCCTGAGGAGAAATGGAACAGAAAACAAGTAGGGCACCTTAGCAAGCAGCAGGATCTAGAAGGAGAACTACAACATACCTAGACTGTATTTGTCTCTAACTTTCATTTTCAATTAGAAAGACAAAGCAAATAGAATACTAATAGGTTGAGTGGCTGAATCAATAAGTGTAGCAGAAACTCCACCTGGTGAGCTCTTTTCTACTTGCAAAAGCACGCAAGGAGAAAAATCAAACTTTAGCTGTTAATTTGATTTGACCAAGCACAAACCAGACCAGACCACTCAGTGTATCAGTATGTTGCCAATACTGGACCTGAACATCATAGATATAATCTCCTTATAAATGTAGCACTATCACATGGTCAAATATAGGACTCTGCCATCTCACCAACTGAAACCAAACAAACTTGCTCAACAGAAACAAAAGACTACTCAGTTTGGAGCAAATGCACAGCAGTTTAAGTTCAGTTTAAGCAACAATGTCATGCACATAAGACCAAGGTTTAGGAATATGGCAAAACCATAATTGCTCTGAAGCAGTTTCTGAATCTCTGAAAGTCTGGGGAATGCATGTTGCTCGAAATAATCCTTTTCCAAGCAACCTCTTGAAGACAGCTCATCTGCAACAATATTTTGAGACACTGCAAAAGGGCAAAAACATTTTTAGTTTCTACAACTAAAGTGAGAACGCCTTAGTGTGCCAGGAAACACAGCTCAAGCACTGTGAAGTCCTTGGAGCTCTTTACTAGTGATTTGCTGCCTCATCGCCTCATCCCAAGTAAATCAAAGAATGACTTCAACAAAGTCACTAAATTTTTATGGGCCAAGTTTTTCTGCCAAAGGAAAACAGTCTGACCTAAAAAAAGGTCACAGGAATCAGGACAGAAGCAAGTACTCATAGGCACTAATGAATTTCTTTCCTCCTTCATCATGGCTATTTAGTGTGTATGTTAAATCAGATATTCTGCAATAGTAAACTGCACCTCTAAGGGAAATTGATAAATGAGGAATACTAAATCCCTGTTCTAACACATGCCAGAAAGCTTTGGCTAAAAATCAAGAACTGATTACATCAAAAACCCTAAGAGCACATTCCAGTTCAGATATTGATATTAAAACAGTGTCAACCAAAGTGCTAACATTCACAAGACTAAACATTAAATACACAACATAGTTCAGTATTTCAAATAGCATGAGCCTTATGAAAACAGAACAGAAATATTTCCAAACAAAAAAAGGAAAGATCAGCCCATGAAACAGGCACAGGAACAGTACTCATTTATTTCTAATTAGGGCTCAGCAACCCGGTGACGACAGATCACAGACTCCAAGAGGTCCATCAAAATGCCTCTCCCCTAGCTGGTTAGGATGCTTACATGTGACAGCCTGATAACATTTGAAACAAACTGACAAGATGTCCACAGATAAACAAACCTTGTCTGAGGCAGTAAAATACACTCCTCTCCCAAAGTTCTCTGACCACAATAAACCTGTAAAATATTAAGAACCATTTACTTGAGAAGAAACTACAGTTGCATATCTATATCTTGAAGTTATCTTTAACATTAACTATACAATGAGTGCTGCACAATCATAGGAAATGCAGTGGTGTCACTGTCATTAAGGAGTGTATGATTATCTGCAGGTATATTTCCAACATTTTGTTGGTTTTTAACAAGTGAGGTTAATAAAACCTTGTCCTTGTATACAGTTTGGCTTTCATTTCACTTCAGGAGCTTTTATAAACTTGTTTACATAATTCCCAAAGATGTAGATTTATAATTGTCAATGATTTTACAAGGTTAATGGCCTCTGTAATTAAAATGAATGAGAAGCTGAACCACTTTAAATTTATTCGGTCAACCATAAAAACAGCAAACTCTGCAGAGAACATGGGTGTATGAACCAGAGTAAAACCCACCTTTTGCTGACAGCTCCAAAGCAATGCACAGAAAGGGACATCTCTTAGTGGTGTACTTAGACTCTGGAGTATTTGGAAACATAAAATTTTACAGAACAGGGATGAATGGAATTTCCAGTCCAGTTTCCAGATCTAGATACACTCTGAGAAATACTTTTATTCCAGAGGTATAAGTTGAATTTAACAAACAAGCACACACACAAAGTTCATACTGCCCTGCTGAAGGCTCAAAACCACAGATTCTCTTTTCAGGAGCATACCTATTATTGGAGATGGTTTTAATTTACTTTAAATCTCACTTTCTTTTATTTTTTATTTAAACCTCAAGCTTTTAATTAGTATATTTTTAAATAAATGAATTTAATTTGTACTCTTGGAGTACTGGCAGAAATCCAACAAAAAGATGTTAATGTCTTGAACACGTAATCCACAGGTACACACTCTTATAGGATATTTAGTTTGACCTCCTCAACACAAGGAGCAATTTTCAAGCTCATAAATTTTTACTGAGCATATTTTTAGAAAGGCATCCGTTGTCTTGCAACAACCCAGCTGCATAAGTCCCCACAAAATTCATCCACATTTGGTAGAGTGGGAAGTCCATCTAATCCTTACAAAGATAACTTAAGCCAACCCTGTTTAATCAGGCTTTTAATGGAGAAAACATACTGCTCCAAAACCTTTTCTTTTGCCTTTATATAGATTGGTACTAATTTGTACAAGCAAGTCTGAGAGACAGCAGCATACAGACATACATCAATGTGATCACTTGAATTCTGTTTGTGAGCCGCAGCTACAACCCTTAGCTTCTCCACTGGCATGCAAAATAAAGCATTTTTGATTATGCAAATAGTCCTCTGCTTTGTGAATAGGGCCTCAAGTGATTCAAATGCTAATTCTGTTAGAAACCTTGATGCAAAGCCAGTATTTCAACCATGTCAGCTTTATAACCAAGACCTTCTGAGAAACACATAATTGGAAATTGAAAAATACCTTTTAGAACTACAAATACATAAAGTAACTTGGAAAAGTGTGAAAGTTCTTTACAGCTTTCTGTCAATGGGCCTGCAACTTACTGGGTTTTATTTTGTGTTTGATGCCCCTTCAGGAACTGGCAGTTTACTAATGGCAGCAGTGTAGGCACTGCCACGCTGAGAAAACCAGAAATGAAACAAAAAAAAAAGGTAAATTTTTACCTTGTCCAGAGGTTAATGTGCTAAATGGTTGGGGTTCATGTCATCTCATTTTCTTAATAAAACCTTTACACGATCCAGTCAATGTTTGTATGAAAATTCTCTCACCATTATTAAACACATTTTTTGAGCCCTCACAGCACAAAAAAGAGCAAGCATTCATCCTGGATTTCAAAGAAAGAGAGGGAAAGGAAAGTGAGTGAGAGAATGTGTGTGTGAAATGTGTAAAAATTAGAGTAGATTATATTTTTACTAGTTATAAAATTTTGGAAATATTTGGACCACATAAAGGTATGTCAATTTTGAATTTTGACTGCTTCCAAACTAAAACTTTGAAATATAGTGAGAGTTTTTTGTGTTTTTTTTTTAGTTTGCAAGTGTTGCCTAAAATCAAAGAAAAATTCTCTAAACAGTTTAGTAAAGTAAGGTATAGAGCAGGTCTTTAATTAAGGCATTAAGGTGCATAAAATACATTTAGCATAAACACACAGAATAGCGGTTGCAATTTTATAATACTGGCTAATTATCATATCTAACCGTTACATCATGGCCCCAAAAACTGTCTGTCCCTCGAACCTCCCTCAGGCCCTCCCCTAGGCACACCTCCCCACTTTGGGTCAGTGGTCTTCTAGGACCCCTCCTTCCTCAATATCTTCCTTGTTGTCAACACCTACCATCCTGCTGGGAACCATTTCAACAATTCTGGGCCTTCTGGATAGTTTTGTCTACCAACAATGTGTATATTATGTTCTTTAGGTACATCTTCAACAGATTGGATGTTCTTGCTAAAATCTTTCCTTGAAAAAGAACATTAAACAGAAGTTCAAGAATTTGGCACAAAGGGTGACAAAGGGTGGTTAAAGTATTAAAAGCTATATTAAAATTCTATATACTAGGATCTGAGGATCTTAAGAATCTTAGGGCACCACAAGCAGTTTTGATTTATTTTTTTTTTTATTAGCTGTTTTTAACCTATCACAGTAACTGGGGCTCCTTTGTCCTCTCAAGTTTCAGGAGATACAAGGGAACGGAGAATGTTTTCAAATGGAAGCCAGCCACACTGGCACTGCCATCACCCTGTCTGCAAAGCCACCGTGCTGGTACACCAAGATTCTTACCACTTTCTTCACTTTCTCGATTGCTTTTGCTCAAGAAAAACCAGCTGATAATTAAGTCTAAATAAAACCCATGGATCTAATTACCTGAGCTGTACAACTAAGATGGGCTTCAAAGACTTAACTCGCAGCTTAAGTTACCTATAGACAAAGAAAAGGTGTTAGGAAGCTTCCACGAGGCCCAGAGCAAAAAGTTAAATAATATAAATTACCTGTCATTGGCAGTGCAAGTTTTGAATATCTCCTCAAGAGAAAAATCCACAGAATCTTGATTTGCATTAACCCCTTCCTAACAACCCAAAGTAAAAGTCAAAGAAAACCGGTCAATACCACTTCTGCACTGATTAAACAAACTCTAAACCAAGCATCACAAAACACGGATGACAAACAAGCTATATCAGATCAGAACAGATACAAATCACTGAGTTTAGCACACCTAACACATCCTTATTTACAAGGTTTCCTCCATTCATTTTGCTGTAAGTTCACTTTTCATTTGGCTCCAGCTAAATCTGCTGCCAGCTGAAAAGCTGTGGAAGTTTGTGACAAGTGGTTCAGACCTTAAAAATTCAGAAATACAAAGTTCCAGACTCTACAACTGTATATCCCATAGTGGTGACTTTTAGAGACTCCACAGTCATGGCTTGTATTTCAATGAATGGGTCAGAGGTGGAAGGTCACAATATCCTATTACCTGTCTCTGAACCATCCAGTTTCCCTTCATCTCAGCAGAAAAATGCGATATATTATCAGCTTCTTTTTTAATATTGCTTACTCAGGAGGAACATTCAGAAGTGAAATAATGTGGATATTCATTTTCATTGCTTTGAAAAAGATAGTAAAGGTCAAATTCTAATTTTGAAATGCTACTCTCTTCATATTGATTATAAAACCTGAAAGCAGTAACTCCACCCATGCTGCAAGAAGAAATCCCTTTATGAAGCATTTATTTCAGTTCCACATAATTCCTGAATGATAAATCTCCTACCTCTCCCAGCAAAAAAGGAAATATTGAACTAAAATATTTGCAACACAATCTTTGGCCTATGGAATAATACAAGAGGGGAAAAGGTGCAGTGCTGTCTCCCAAAGGAATGGTCTCACCCAGACAACTGTGCCTACAGTATCTGACAGCAGGTAGAGCAAAGGAAAAAAAGGAACATGTGAAGAAACAGGAAAAAAAAGGAAAGGAGGAAAAGAAAAGATGTATTTTTTTTCTCACATATATAACTTTAGTATAAGATGTATTTGTTACCACTTTTTCCTCTGTCTTCATTAAAATTAATCTTTTCCTTCCTATGAGGAAGGCGTTAGTGCTTCTTTTTAACTACAGTGGTTGCTGCCATATTTCATGCCAGTACAAAGATGCAGGCTGCTGAAAATATTTCTCAACTGTTTCAAAGTTTAGAAACAATTCATCCTTAAAATTTTCAGCAAAGTACTGTGTTATACTCATTGTTATACTCGTGTCTGAAGAACCAAGACTGTTTCATATCATATTTTTAAATAAATCACACACACCAGGAGAATTAGGATAATTCATTCATGAACTTTCTGTGTTAAAAACACACAAAGCTGTTCTGATCATGTTTATGAATGATGACTGAAGTCAGTAGCAAGAAGATAGTCACATGCCTTAGACATCACTTCTGACAACTTTCACGGGAAGAATTTTATCTTTATCTAGATGCAGGTTCAAGTCCAACTCACATTAGACATTCTCTGAGCTGATCAAAGACAGTATGCACCCTTCACAAAGGATTTGGTTCTTTTGGGGGACAGAGTTAATTGGTTTTTAAAGTCTTAAAGACATATAGGAGACGCATGCAAAATACACCTATGTACCCATACACTTCTTTCCACATATGTAGTGATGTATCTCCTTCAAGGGGGAGAGATGTAACACCAGGAAACCACACAACCTTCTAACGTCCTTATTTTGCATTTACCCAAAATTGAAACCAATGCTGCTGAGATGCAACAGTCATCTACTAGTTTTATACATTCAAAAGACCATGGATAAAACTCAAGCTGACCAAACCAGTTCAAGCACTGAGTTGCCACCTCACCCTGGTATTTTCAAAGTCCAGGAGGCAGCAGTAGAAAAACACACAAAACATCAGGAGATCTTGACAAAAGCAAATGACTTTGTGCAGATTTGAAGTCCCTACTTTCACCACAAGGCAAAATGGTATTGTTGTTTAGATTATTCCTTTTGCAAAAGGGAGATATAACAAAGAAAAAACAATTAGAAAAATTGGATAGGTTCAGGAGACATTTCTCTGCCTCAACACCAGATGGTATCAAGTTTTTATTTCACCAGGTGGCCATGGAAGATACTGGCACTTTGAAGGGTGCCTTAGGGTCTCTAAGCAGTTCAAACTGAGACATGCCATCATTTGCTAGCATCTCCACTCATATTAAAAAACTGGTATCTGTATCACCAATTACATCCACTCCAACTGGGATATGGTCACAGGGTAAAAACTAATGCTACTTGGAGAAGGATTAACTTAGCTCTACATTTTACGGTGGCAAAATGTGCTATAAGAGGAGGTTGAATTTGCATACAGCATAAAAAGACTGACTTAACAACTTCCACTCAAACAAGAAAGTCACAAGGACTGCATAAGGGTTCTGTACGACTTACAGATGGGATTGCCACCCTCCTTATATCCTCCATGTTCTGTAATTGTCATGTTTTTTTACCCTTCCTATCATACTATCAGGGGTAGTGAGAGCAGTAGCCCAGAATCTGTAAGGAAACAGTTCTGACTCCTGCATTAGATAGGAAAGAGAAGAAATGGTTTTGAGCAGAAGAAAACTGCTCTGAGCAGAAAGCCTCAGCAGGGGCAAAAGCGAAGTCAGAGAGCCCTGAAACTCAGAGCAGAGGATTCAACAGCATTTCTGAACTAATGGATTTGTAACCTTCCAGCACTGGAACTAGCACAAGATCCCTTATCCAACACCTTCCATGTGAGCACTGAGGATGCACAGACAACTTCTTTGGTGGAAGTAGGGCAGAGCCTGAAAGGTCTGCCATTAAGCTGACATTACAAGGATGAGGAAAGAATTCTTGATGGCAAAATGATCATATTAAAAAAAGAAATCGTCAAAGTGTCACACCATTCTTTTCTTGCTTGAACTGTGCTCAAGATCAGAAGCCAGAAGGTCACAGCTTGCACATCAAAAGTACTGAATGAAGATTCAATTTACAAAGCTGTTTTCCATCTCAGCAGGCTACTGATAAAATATTGGAGGGAGAATGAGAGGAGGACAGAGGGAATGGAATATTCTGTGGAGCAGATTTAGCTCTCTATGAAGCTGGATAATTTGGAATTTGCATTTGTACTTCTCAGAAAAGCATGACACTTTTCCCACATGATGGGAGTTCATTATAGAGTTTAAAATTTATATAATGATTCTCAAAGGGAAACACCATAATTTATGCCGCATTTATGTAATCCCATCTCTCCTGAAGGGTTTCTAATTGAGAAAACCACTAATTTGTTAGAGGGGAAAAAAAAAGCAAGGGGGGAAGGAAAAGCTACGCTCAGCCTATGAATAGCAAGGTACAAAGAAACAAGCAGGACAGACTTTTTCAATCTCTACTGTTTCTGAGCACCCTACATGGACAAAAGGTTTCATTTGGTCCACTAAAAAGAAGTGAGAAAGTAGCACAGTGCAATTTGTACACAATGAAAAGCAGAAAAAAATAATATCATAGTAACCACTTGCACTCGATATGAAATTGGACAACTATTGGCTCTCCCACATTCATCTGAGATGACCAGGAGTTCAGTTCACCTGTTACAGCCAGCCAATTCAACTGTAGGGAAAAGTTGTCAGTAATTGTCAGTAAAAAAAAATTAGCAGCCATTCAGGGCTGGGGAGAACAGCAGGAGGGAAAGCAGAGTAAAGATGAAAGATCCTACTGCTTCCAAGCTCCATAATGACATCACCAAACATCTAACACACTTCTCTTAGACATATGCAAAAGCATATGCAGGAGAAAGCACAAATGACACATAGTTGAAAATCTCAGTATCAAAAAAATGCTCAGAAAAAACCCTGCAGAAATGAAAGGCAATTTTTATATTATTAATGTTCAAGAAGAAGTAGCATACATTTCTCTGCATTGTGAGAGGGTATTTAATAATAAGTAACATCCAAAAGTGTTAGAAATTTTAAAAGCTGACTTCATTTCATAAATAATGTCCCAGGAACATTCTTTTCGAAATGTCTTGTAGTTTTTGAAGCCCAACCTCACTTGATTTAGAAATCCTGTATTCCTCTTTTATCTTGAGGAATCACACAGTTTGGGGAAGGCCGCAGGATGACCATAACAGAAACAGTTCAGATAGAGAAATGAAAATTGCTGGAGTCTCTTACTTTTGAATACTTCTTGACCTCAAATATCCAACGACACAGTGTCCCAGAGGTTCTTGACTTGTGTGTTTTATTTTTAACAACACTGAAAACCAAAGCTATTACGACTACAAGCTGAACTGGCTTTGCAGGGACTTTACAGTTAATTGAGCTGTAGCTATTTAGCCTGCAGTAGGCACCAGCTCTGCCAACTCTGTAGGCAAGAAAAAAAGTTCCCCAAGCTACAGGCAAGCTACTGTCCCTTTTTTATTTACTTAAGTGTTCCAAAGCAATGTGGCTTTTGGGGAGAGTGAACTTCACACTCTGAAAACATAAAGACACAAACCCCCTATAGTAACTCACATGACATATATGCTCAGAATAGTTACATCTCCATCATCTTAAATGTAATCTCTTGAAGTTCCCTGAGGCTTGATGAGCCAAACACACACGAAGCTTTTAGGCATTTCAGTTATGGAAGTTTAAATTTCTTGACTGGACTTTGTGAAGGAAATATGAAAGTCCTCCAAACTCCTATCACTCAAAAGAAAGCAGTTGTCAAGCTTCCTTAATTAAAAAAAAAAAAAAAGCCCAAACAAAAAAAACCAACAAAACCCCCAAAACAATGCTGCATAAAATGAATAGGTTTGCTTTTTGTAAGTGGATGATTTAACTTCAGAGAAAAAGAATAATTTATTCTTTACTGGAAGACGAAGACAGGATTTTCATTGCAATTTTCATGTTTACCTTCTACCAGTAGATCAACCAATCAACCAATGGCTTTAAAAAAAAAAAAAAAAGCAGATATTGTTTCACTGTGCCCTTGACCTACAGCATACAACCTTCCAGACCTACTCTAATACAATGAATAGGAGGCTTATCACCGAGAGTCATCTAACTAGTGCCATGAGGTCATTTGTTGACTTAAGTGTTGTAAAGATCATTAGGCCATATATCAGTCAAAAATCACTGAGCTGGGAAGTGCATGCAATAACTCAGGTAATAATTTAGTATGAAGTCACAAGCATTATGTCTACTCAGTAAAAATACAATTTTCTGGAGCTCTTCCTTAGATGGTACAGGTACACACTGTACTATTTCTCTACGATAATACAGAAGCACAGCTGCTTTACATCACTTGCAGTATTGTTACTATAAAGTAGTGTTTTCCATTGTGCACCAATTAGGAACACTGTGCAATAAATTACACACACACTTAGGTAAGAGCTTTCTCTTGGCAAACTGCTGATTCTTTTCTTAGCAGTTACTCCGTTTCAATTTTCCACAGAACAGTTTTGTGAAGATTTAGCCCCTCCAGCCTGCAATTTCATAAAGGGAGTCCTCAGAAAACTTTCCCAACCTCAGAAATTCTGTCTGGTATAAATATATGTCCTGGGCAATAATGTAATATATATTATATTATAATATAATATATAATATATATTATAATAATATATAATATTATAATATATAATGTTATATAATATAATATATGTCCTGGAGAATAAAGGCAAACTCTAATTTATTTCTTAGAGACTCTTTCAGGTTTTCATTTTTTGTTTCTCTTAGAATCAGAATGGCTTGGGTTGGAAGGGATCTTAAAGCTCATCTAGTTCCAATCCCCCTACCATGGGCAGGGACACCTTTCACTAGACCAGGTTGCTCAAAGCCCCATCCAACATGGCCTTGAACACTTCCAGGGATGGAGCAGCCACATCTTCTCTGGGTAACCTGTTCCGGGGCCTCACCACCCTCACAGTAAAGAAATTCTTCCTCATATCTAATCTAAACATACTCTTTGCCAGTTTGAAGCCATTCCCCCTTATCGTCTCACTACATGCTCCTGTAAATAGTCTCTCTTCATCTTTCTTGTAGGGTCCCTTTGGGTACTGGAAAGCTGCAATTAGGTCACCCTGAAGCCTTCTCTTTTCCCAGCTGAACAACCCCAATTCTCTTAGCCTTTCCTTATAGGAGTGGTGCTCCACCCCTCTAATCATCTCGGTGGCCTCCTCTAGACTTCCTCCTACCACACAGTGAGATAAAACGGAACAGGCCTGAAACGTTGAAGACTTCTGTGGCCAAGAATTAAGCATCTCTCCTGCACGCTCTGTAGTGGCACTCAAATGCACTAGGTTTTCTCCTCCAAGTCACAAAATAAACTTACTCAGTATGCATGATGAACTGCTCTTTAAAAATTAAAGAAATTCATTAAGCAAATCCTGTATTCTTTGTAATCTTATAATGCAAGAGAGCGGACTGCTTCCAGAGCACTTATGTGCTATTTTTGCGCGCTGCTATCTATATGTGGAAAAAAGACCACAGCCTTTGACAGTGGAGTAGATGGAAAATTATTATCTGGGCAACTGCCAAATCAAAGATGAAGAGACAGTCTATCACCTGAGCACTTTTAAAATGTGAAACAAAAGTTGGCACAAATAGGTATGAATTACAAGATGTAAATACAATAATTAATATAAAGAGAAATAAACTGAAAGTGGCCCAATCATGGCATTTAAATGGAAAAATACCAAAATACCTACAAAACATGCCTGGCTTGGATGATGCTTTGAAACTTCATCTAGATCTATGGGAAATGAAACATTACCATATACTAAAACAGTAGAATAGAGTTTTATTACTACAGTAAATAGCAATATTTTCAGGGGTCGAAAATGAAAACCAAATGCAAAAAATTTTTCACAATTAGGCTGGGGAGGAAAGAATTTTATTGCCTGAGAACACAGTAAGCAAATTAACCTCAGAAGCAAAGTGCCAATAAAGCCAAGTATGTATGTCTACATACATATCCAAAAAGCAAAATCTTTTTTGTGCTGTATGAGCAATATTATTACTCAGAATTAAAAAAAGATAACTATAGAACTGTAAATCAAGCTGTTCCCAGAATTAGAATCTACCATACAATTCAGTATTTAGTCTAGGTGAACATATGATACTACAGGAAATAAAGGGAATGAAATATCTGAGATAAAAGTTAAGGTCAGTGAACTTTTCTGCTGGCTGCAGTGGGTTTAATCATACTTCAAGTGTGATGCTGAAACATCTCTGAACAGTTGATAATGAGAGTTACATAAAAAAGAATAAACCACAACTATACTAAATAAGAAATCATTTGTGATCTGAATTCTACAGAATTTAAGTGAGAAAATAGCATGTAAATGACTTTCAGACTCTGCAGTATCTCAGATATCACAGTTGAAGGCACATTTAGCCCACAACAGTAATATGGTGGCCTGCACCACTCACACACATGCAATCAGATAATCACATAAAATGTTTAACACACTCAGGTATACACACCGGAATCAGTTGGGTTTTTTTATCTTTTTTTCCCCCTTTTTTTTTCCTCAGGCTCTTCAAAGGTAAATTAGATTATCTCAGACTAAGTAAATTAAATTCAGAGGGAAACGTCCTGTAAGCTGCCTGCTGTAAGTTGGTACATCTGACTCAGGAGAACTTGAAAGAACATTTAGCACAGACTACTTCTAAATTTTGTTCTAGGAATTCAATAGAGAGCTGAACAGCACCAATAAACATGTCACCTTTACCTACTTTCATTCAAACCTATGTAACTTTGATGAATGGTAGAAGACACAAACCCATATCTGCTATAAAACCAGAATTACTTTATAAGCTTTAATTGAAGTTTCAGCTAAACCTTCCCCAGGCATTAACGATGATTTTTCTTATGCAACTTTACTGGTTTTTTTGTTTGGTCAGCTTTGTTTTTTTTTTTATTTTTCCTTCCACTTTTTGTTTCAACCAAGTTGGTGCTTGTCTCCGCAGTCACACATTGCATATTTAAATCCTACATTTTCCTATTTCTCTTTTTCTTTTATAGCGTTGTTTTTCATTGCACTTCATTCTCCTACTGTCACAACAGCAACAATATGCTTCCCTGTACACAGCCAGCTACAAAATTCCCTCAGCAGGACCACTTCTTTAAGATTTCAGTCTGTGACTTCCCCCTAATTAACATCACACAGCATCCCCATTAGGAGCACTGAGCAGGAATGGTATTTTCCTTCACTCAAGAAACCAAGAGAAATGTTAAACAATTTACTTACAGTAGTTTTAATTTACAACTAACTAGACTTTTGCCTGAATTTGCCTTGCATTTATGGAAAATTAGAAAATAAGGAATAAGTCAAGGTCAAACTCTGCCTGGTTTCTCCATTATGAAAAAGTTTGGAAAGAAATGTCCTCCAACAGACCTCTGGCTCATACCACCATACATGCATTCTTCTGTTAGGGGAACATTACTCCTCAGAAAACTGAAATTAGAAGTTGATCTCATCCTCAGCAGTTTTTGTCCTTGTTCTACTTGCTCGAGTCTAAATTACAGGGCTGGAGCCCTAGTCATCCAATGAAGATTAAGAAAAACCCGCTTAACATAGAGTCCCATTCTTACCGTTTTTCCATATCAAACTTCTCAGATAATTTCAAGAGCTCACCCAAGCACTTCTTTTTTTTTTTCCCCCACCCATGTAGCTGACACCAGGCATGGCTGCATTACAGAGCTCAGTATGTCCAAGACAGAGTAGATGCTGCCAAAAGTAACAGCTTCCTCAGGTCCTGCTAGTGAAGTCCACAGCAGTAGTTGTTACTGTCAAATAATACAGGCCTGGCACAACATCAGTGAGGTTACCTTCTGAAAATTACATTTGTAATACAGCCTTCCTTACTTTTCTGGTCCTAATATTTGTTTCTAACAAAATCAAAACCAACAACAGAAAAGTCAAAGCCTAACTAAACACAGATTTTTCTCCTTCCCATCTAACACATCATGTATGAGTGACTTCTACATAATATAAAACATACAAGACTGTATTTCTACAGGTGGTTCTTACAGATCTGAATGAAATTCTACTATCTAGGAGAGAGGATTACATTTACCAAAAAAAAAAAACAAACCACAAACAAATAACCTATAACCCAAGTTTGACCCCCGCTAACCAAAGGTCTACAAGACACAAGAAAAAACTCTCTCATTAGCCTAATACTCTGGATCTAGTCTCAGCCAAGATGAGTACTTAAAAATATAATGGATGCACGTAGTCCCATCAAAATCAGTGAGACAATGCACATTTAAATATGTATTAATTATTAACTTCAAGAGCTTTTCTAGACAAGAGCTTTGTTCTACTAATATTAAACCACCAGAATTTTAACTGGCTTCAACCACAGTATTGTAGTCACAGCCAAAAGGAAACTTTTCCAATGACAGTGGGAGCAGTATTTTCGTGCAAGTGTAACTTTGCAATTTAAAAAAGAAATCAAGTAGAAAAAAAATCTTTGCTCTTGCTCCTAAAGAATACTTATTTATACTGAGCTCACACAACAAACTATTTATGAAGGAAAACAAATTATACCGTATTTGACAGTTATAGTGCTATAAACTTTCATCTAGACCAAGCTCAGATTAAAAAACCTTTAAAGTGTCACTAAAAAGGCACTAGAAAGTTCTATCTACTATCTTGTTATTAAGTCAGTACCATATCAAGTATAAACCTGAAGAACAATAAACATATTTGAAACACAGGCTGTTACAACTTGAACTCGGCACAACAAATATTGAAAGCTGCACCTGTAACCCTCTGCACACCTCATTATCCTGGCACAGCTGCAGGGACAGACAGCTCACAGATAAAATGGATATCATTATGAATAAAAGTGTCAGATCATTCAATAATTGTTACTCAAACAAAGCAGTATAGAAGAACTGCAGAAATTCCCTCATAAATTGGCCACCCACGGTTTTCCCTTCCTCGTGGAAGAGTCCCATTTAAAATGCACAACCTTGAGATGGAAATCCACAGTACTTTAAAGGCTTCTAACTTCAGGGTGTCAATCACATGAAATGTGCATTTTTTTTTGGCCAGTCCATTCCGGAATGGGCTCATTGTAGATTCAGACATAGAGCATATGAAGCCACACACCTCACATGCAGGGCCAGCTGTGGACCTTGTGAGGGCTAATGTTCTAGTACCTCCCTGACTCATCCTACCTTGGGAATTATGCCAAGACAGTACAATTTTAAAAGGTCCCTCAAAGCCCTAACAGTTTCATCTCTGTAGTTCACTACCAATTGCAGATGAAGTCTGAATCAGTGGTGTGATGGTAAAGTGTTTATTATTTCTCTGCCAAGGCTCATTTTTAGTACCTTCTAACAGAGAAGGCCCAAGCAGAGAAGGCATATCCAGCAATTTCTGCAAAGGAGCTCGATACAGACAGACTCAGATAATGCAGCCATCACTAATGACCACGGGAGGCTGACAAGGAAGGATAAAGGAGCAGAACAGAAAGCTTAACAGGCGTCTCCAAGCATGCTAGATAAGAATCATTCCCAAGGCACGTAAGTTAGAGTCCACTGGGAAGGAAAAACAAACAAAAGCTAGTCTCAAACTACACACAGCTTCCAAGATGCCTGTAGTTTTGCTCACTGATCTTTTGATTGCCTTTATCAAGAAACGCTTGTCTTTGCTTCATGCTGCGTACTATAAAAAATTACATCTATCTTCATCTTACGTGCTGCCTGCAGGCAAGAAACTCATCTTACACAGCTCCCTCATCTTCCAGGGTGACTTCTCACACCCACATTAAAAGTCCTCTAAAGTACTTGTTTGTATAGTAAATCTAAGAGGAGCCAAAGCAGAGGCAGAGCTGCCTTCTTTAACAAGAACTCCCACATTAGAGGCTTTGTTTTTGAAGCACCAAAGTTTCTTCCTACTGAGAACGTAACCATATAATTTGAATTCTCAAGCTATTCACTACAGCATGGCACAGAAATAAGAAGTGCAATGTAATTACAAAAAAACCCATACATCATCACTAAAAGTGAGTGCATACCTTCCCTGATAGCGGTAAATGGGGTTCCTTCCTCTTCTTGTAATCTAATCACCTTCAATGCCACCAGCTTTCCATTTACCCTGAAAGGGAAAGAGGGGAGGGGAAGGAGAAATTAAATTAAAAAAATTGTCATAAAAACAGTATTTCTCATACTAGAACTTGTTTCTCATCACATACTTATCCAATTTCTTCCAGTCAATGCCAGTGATTCATTCCACTGTAGAAACACTTCATAGCTTCCATAATGTCAATTTTATATTTTCACACTCAGATGCAATCCAAGAAATGATCTCAGTTTGCTGTGAATCAGTCTGTTTCCTTTCTATCACAGCACTAAACTGAAGCTTTGTTAAAAAGTATCACATTGTAAAAATTGGTTATAAAGTATATGTTCATTATTTTATTAAATATTTCAAAGAAAAATTATATTATTTTCTTTAATCGCTCCACTTGCAGTATATCCAGATCTATACTGATTGCCTCCTTTCTGCTGCATGACACACATAATTAGAGCCTGCCAAAAGCTACAAAATTTGAGATGTGAAATAATTTTTAGGTCATTCTGGCCATTTCCTGTTAGAGCAGGATTGTTCCTGAGGTATATTCTTGACTACATGGCCTGGGCTAGTTTTAGGTTATAATGACTCTCATTTATAAGTTTAAAAATATTTTGTGCTCCAAGAGACAAAACTTCACAACAGGTCATTCTAGTGTAAAATCTTTTTGGTTGGTTTCACTTCTAGCAGTCAAAATTTCACCACACATGAATCGCATTCCAGGCCTTGCAAAAAAATCCAGTTGGTTCAGGTTATCCAAATAAAATCTCACAAAAACTGAACAAAGCTGATATCCATTAACCTCCTCAAGAACAAACTAATACTCTGAAACTTTAACAGACTCTCCATGTATGAGAAGGAATGGTGAGGTTAAACTACCAAAAAGGCATAATACAGTTGAAAAAAAAAGAACATTATTATTGCAATTTCTTTCAGTAAAAGCAAAATTAGTCTTTACATCCACAAAGCTCACTCAAGGAAGCATTGGAGCCTCTACATTCCTGTAGTCATGGAGGCAATTCCCTATTGTACAAGGCCCTAGAAGATGTGGGGTTTGGTTTTTTCAAAGCAAGATAATATGGAAATCCACCAACTCTGAATGCATCTTCTCCCTGAGGTTTTTAATTTTTGCAGTTATATGACCTCAGTTATGGGTGGCTACTGTCTTGTTTCTTCTAATTATTCTTCTTTTGCCAAAAACTCATTAGCCCTATACAGAACATTTCATAACGACTCTGAGCATCTTAAGAAACTAGTTACCAAAAGATGGTTTACTCATCACCTTCCAATTATTCATAGTACTTCAGGCTGGCATCAGTTCAAGTCTCAGGCCACTAGTCACTGTTGAAAGACAATTATCAGCTTAACCCTACTGGATTATCTGAATTTCTCCTTATAATTACCTTATGCATTTTTTTGGTTTGGATTTAAACAAGACTTCTGGCATCAGAAGAAGATAAGCCTTGCCTCAAGTAACTTCATGTGTCATGCTCAGACAGGAGAATAAACCATCATAAAAGCAGAAGTAGAAGGATTGATGACACATATACATGACACATGTATATGACACATATACATATGTAGTTTTCAATTGCTCTGTCAATACACCGCCCTGCCTATCACATACATATCACTTAGATACCTGGATAACTTGAATATTTTACAACAGATGAATAACTGTGCAGGAGGAATTTAAACAAGAAAGGCAAGACCATTTTGCAGATCAAGAACAGGACAAATGCTGTGTTCTGAGAAGGCAATGAAGAATACAATGGAAAAAAGCACATCAAGGAGGTATTAAGGGAACAGGGATATGGAGTCTTTTGCCAGAGAGACAGGGAAATAGCATGCAGGATTGTGCAGATTATATTCTTTTTAATCCAAAGTTCAACATTCCATTGATTCACGAAGAGCAAAAAATAACACAAATAGCAACAGTATGGAACTCATTTCAAAGAATTCACATTTAAATACAGTAGGTGAGCTGTGCTATATAGTTATCATTGCCACTTTTCCATTGGTACCTGCCATCATCTTGATAGACATCATGGCAACTCAACACTATCAAAGTGATCAAACTAATCTCAAGTAGTGTTCCTCTGGGATTTCATTCTCCTCTTTACCACTATTTATCTCCAATATATCAATCTATAATTTCCATAATACAGCAGGCTCCTTATTTTCATTTACTACCCAGTCATTAAAATCTTCTTTTTTTTCAGCTCATTTTCTATAAAATGGAGCATACAAAATTGTAGGTATGAGAAATTATGAAACACCAATTAAAGAGATAGGGTTTATATTCACAACCTTTAACTATCCTCCCACTGACGCAATCTCAGGATGCAGTTAGATGATGCTGAAGAGATGAGCTAAGGGCTACCTCAGGGTATGGCCTTCCTCCCGCTAAATCCCTGCCACACACTCCTGCTACTGTCTTGTATTTGTCTTGCTTCTGCTAGACTCTACAGTGAGACTGCTTGGAGAGCTGAAATAAGAGAAGATTGGTCCTTCCAAAAAGAACTAAATCATATTAAAAAAAATAAAAATTAGAAAGGCATGATAAAAATTGAAGAACACTAGAAAATATATGAGAAGAACTGGGTCTACCTTCTGAGAAGCAATGCATCATGGGATCAAGCCAGCTAGGTCATGAAATTATGCCCTGAAACTTGCAGTGCCATGCCAAAATAATGTGGCAATTTCCTTAGAAACAACATTGAAAAAGGGAGACCTGGATAAAATTACCTCTGCAACTTATCAATACTTGTCTTTACAGACTTCAGTAGTGATCAGACAAGGTTAGCAGAATTCCTTCCCAATACTACTTCATATATGTCTGCCACAGCATTAAAAGTATGCTCAGTATTTTCATTATTTTCAAATGCAAGGAGAAAAACTGACAAGGAGACTACCTTGTAGACAGTCAAAAGGCAACACTGCTGCCTCTTTAAACATCTAGGATTCATTAAACCACCTCTATTACTCACTGTCCAAAGCAAACAATTCACACCTTCTCAAAACAATACACTTCACTAGGTCAAGGATTACACTTATCATCTTATGTCTATCCTGTCAACTGCCTCATTAGATTCTAATAAGGACAATATTGACTAAAAAATTCCTATTTTCTAACTTACAACCCATCCTCCCTCCTAAACTAACGCTCTTTCTCTCTCTCAGCCAAAAACCCTCGGAAAAGTACAGAAGTCCTAAGGCCTCTCTAATTAACACACAAAACAACTTTCCTCTGGGCTAAACACCTGCAGCTGATGGACAGTTTTCTAATTTATGGAAATTCACCATTTTAATGTTACATAGTCTCTTCTAATATATATGCAATGTAGGCAAAAGAAAAATGAGTCCAATTTACTCTATGTGGCATAAAGTAAAAGTCTGCATATTAAAAAAAATACAAATAAGCCAGATATTACAAAAAATGCTACTATAATGTCATTCTGCATTTTCTGAAACAGCATCTATCACCATTACAGAAATAAATACATTTATAAAAAATGACCATTTATGAGAAAGTAGAGAAGATTAGAAATTATTTAATCCTTTAATGCATCATTAAGAATATACAACACTGATAAATATAAAGTAACTGATGACTTAATTGAATTCATTGGGGATAATGCTGATGATGCCACAAAGGGAACAAAAGAGTACAATAACACTATTTTCTCAAGTTCTTCAGATATATTTAGATGAAATAAATGTTCTAAATATACACATTTAAAAGAGTCAATTCACACAAAATCTGCCACTTTGATTTGAATCTATTTATTTAATACCGAGTTTTATCACTGGCTGGAGTTGAGGCTGAGCTCATAACTTGAGCAAGTGCTAAGCTTAGGAACATTACTATAATGAAAAATCAGTAGATGGTATTGGGATGATGCTCTAGTTTGTGATACGCATTTCAAGAAACTAAATCTTATCAAGAAAAGTAACTCTCAATTGTTAAATATTCATTTGCATGAAAAGCTCAAAGTTTGATGATCAAACATTGAGAATATCTAATTAGATCTACTCCATAGCGATATTAATGTCATAAACAGACATCTAAAACCCCAAATAGACCATGAGGGCCTAATGAAACCAGGCTCTGCCAGAATTTTCCTTTGAAGAAATCTGACAGAGGCACATTCACTGTAGATTTAGTCACCTCTGATTATTTATACCGACAAATAACTAATTCCACATTGAGGTAAACGCTTCTTTTAATCACTATCATAAAAGGCAATTCAGTGTAAACATGGTTTATATTATATTTTTCTTACTAAAAAGGACTTATATTTCTAGTTTACAAAAGCCACTCACAGTCCTGCTAAAGCCCTATAGTGTAAATACTCAAGGGACTAACACAGCCCCCGCATTTCTCTTTTTGAATCCCACCATCTTTTAACCTCATCCTAGACAAAAGTTACCTTGTTTTAGAGGAAGCTGGTGGATTAAAGATATTTCATAATGCTGATGTTTATTAGAGCTGAAAAACAGAAGATCAAAGAGTTCCAAGAGAGAAGAAGGATTTAAATTATTAATTAGTGTTGTCACTGTAACTCAGGACTCCTGTTCTTCACAGGACTCAAGGCAGTCTCAAACAATGTGGCAGCCCTCACTTGAACAGGAGCAGGTGAGCATTTACCTCCAGGTCCTCCATTCCTACCTCCCAGCCCACATCAGTTCAAACTAATCAGCAACTCATCTAAGCACAGGGGCTGTACTTGACCTACACCTGCTGGAATCAAATCACCTGGGACTGGCA
This sequence comes from Neopelma chrysocephalum, assembly GCF_003984885.1. Taxonomy (NCBI): domain Eukaryota; kingdom Metazoa; phylum Chordata; class Aves; order Passeriformes; family Pipridae; genus Neopelma; species Neopelma chrysocephalum. Next base: position 1,242,827 of record NW_020897726.1, on the reverse strand, counting down.
GCAGTCCTCCTCCAGATGCCTCATATCTCTCTGGCTCCCACTGATGTTCATATAAAGAGAATTTGGAGACAAATAATGATATTTCTTATAAGTAAATTGGCCTCTTACAACTGTGCACACTGACAGTCACAGGGGATCTTCTGAGAGATAATGTTCCTTGGCTAACTGGAAAATACATTGGTGCACAATGGCGTTTAGTTGGCAAATTACTTCAGTGTTTGCTCTACTATTCCAATCATGCATATATACATGAGGGCCAATAAATTACTACTCAATAACTCTACCATGTGTATCTAATATAACTATGTTCTCTCCCAGTTTTTCTACCAAGTTTTCTTGGACAATCCTGGACAAGTAATAAAATACACTTTCTTTCTTCAGTTTTGTCCCCCTCTACGCAAGTTAATAATACTAAGTCACCTCTGTAAACTGCTTTGCACGTTAAGGCACAGCATATATACTGTAATGATCTTTTTATATATTCAACTATGGAGGAAAATTTTTCCAATATTTCTTTTAAATGCTGAGAAATTCACTTAGGAAGTGATCAACATAGTCAATGACTAGAAGATTCTATTTAGAATCTTAGTAACTTATTTTAATACTTACACTACCTTAATTTTTTCCAACATTTGGCATTTTAGTTGAACATACAGTTATCATTAGTTTTGGATCTAGTTCAACTCAAAGTTATTGTTTTTATTAAAGATTTACAATGCTAGAGATTTTTCAAAAAGACATTTATGTACAGACTTTATAAACCCATGCCATGACCTGCCTACAAAAATCAGTTAAGGAAATCAGTTAAAAACTGAGGGAAAAAAAAAGGGAAGCTCTAGTTGATAACCATAAAATGCCTTTTCATAATCCATGAATATGTATTCTTTTTCCAGCCATCTGCTATCCTCAGATGAAAAGTGCTTCCTTTATAGAACACTGATTTCACACAATTTGCAAAAAAATAAAGAAAAGGTTAAGGAAGTTCAGGTGATTTAGGCAACATGAATCAGAGCAATTTTGAAATAATTGCTCTAAATAAATTCTTTATAACACGAAGAAAAACTTTCCTATGAAAGGAAACTGGACTGTTGCACATGAAACATATCAGGGAGCCTGTGAACACAACACCTCACATGGGCACAGAGTGCAGATAGGGATATGACTAAAAAGTGGCAGCATGACCATCTGAAGTCTATGGCACTTGCAATACACTGAACATAAAACAAAAGACAATGAAAGAGTCGAGGAGGTTTCATGACAAGTAAAAGAAATCCTGCAACTTCAAAAACAAAAGTCAGAACAGCAATTATACTGTCAGTCAACCTCAGTGAAGGATTCAGCATCATAAATATAAAAAGTAAATTACACACATCTTTTTTTTCTTGTGAGCATCCATCCACACACATAGATATGAAATATGATGGTCAGATATATATTTATAACACACACTACAATATATCATGCCAACAAGAAACATAGGTAGTTCTCCCTGATTATTCAAATACTTCCTGCTGCCCCAAGCAGCATGGAAACCACAGCCAGCGCAGAGCATGATGCCTGCCTGAGCACAATTTCTCTCCACTTTGTACCATGAACTCCCTATTGATTTTCAAGCCAATAGTAAAAGGTACTGTCTTTGATGGAGATAAATGTCAAATTCCCTGGCTACCTCAAAAAATACTTTTTGTATTTAAGGACATCTTGGAATCACCTTGAACACAAACAATTTAGATTTCAAACTTAAATGAGAGAGGTACCTTGACTGAAGGACTGCCCTGTCTCTGCAGCCTTTGAGCTCTTGCTGACAGCATCAGCTTAATGTGCTCTGCTCTGTGCTCCCCTGATTTCTCATATTAATAGTTAAAAAGGATAAAGACCTCAATTCATTAGAACAAGTATTTTACTAGGGATAAATTGAAATTATGTAATTTCATGGTATGGAAGCTAGGCAAAAATGTGTTGGTTGAGCTGTTAGAAATTCTACACATTTCTGCAATACTATGAGCACATGCAACTTAGTAAAGGTGCCCAAAAACAGTAAAGCCATAGTAAAAAAAAAAATCACATGAACTTGCAAGAAATAGATCAAGACCACAGTGGAGATGCCACTGGCTTGCCTCTCAAAACACAGAACAAATGCTTGCAAGCAGCAGTCAGAGATCACATCGCCTTAGCCGAGGTAATCTTTTTTAATTCTTTGCCTTGAAGGGCAACTGAACACAGTGGGAGAAGAGGACAGAAAGTGTGCCAACTCGTAACACTGCCAAAAGCACAGGTTTTTCCCTTAAGTGCAATATGCAGAGTTCCCAGGGCGGGAATGCAAGGCCTTCACACTGCAACCAGGGAGTCTGGTTGGCAGCAACTCCCTTATGCTGTCACCAGCTTTGTCTCCAAACTCACAACTCACATCAACATTTATGTGCCACAGAACAAGCCAGATCCCATCACTGTATGTTCAGGTAAATATATAATTAAGCTCAGGAGGGAAGAAGGTCAATGGCAGCAGGAAGACACATGTCAATACACAGACAGAAACAGCACTTCCTTAGCTCAAGCACACAATGAAATGATACATGAATTCAAAAGACACCTATTGCTTTGCACCTGTTGAATGGCAAATGTCCCAAGTGTTAGTCAAATACAGAGTCAATGGAACTTGCATCACTTTTTACTCTGTTATTAGTAAATTACTTGGCCCACTTCTCCAAAATTTTACATTAAAAAAAAATTACTTCAAAGTAATCTGAATTTCATGCAGTAAGCAGCCACTTGGGATTTTATACAACAAAGTAATATATGAGAATCTAACCTGAATGAAAGTAGAAAATAAACATGCCAAGATGAGTTTCATTACATATGTCTGATGTGCAACACGTGAAATCAAATAGATTTGCATATCGATGCAACTGTCAGCCAGAAAAAAATGACTGCTTGGCTGTTCCTCCTATAAATAAAAAAGCCCAGCCTCTGAGAATGCTGTTTCACTTTCCTCAGTAACACAGTTCACTCTGTTGCTTCTTCACCCTAGGGATTCATTTTTATCTGACTACAAAAAGAGAAATCCACCAATCCGTTAAAAGGAATTAGCCAAATTCATTTCACTTTCCTGGGATACTACTACAAATGCTCAAATAGAAAGAAAAGCAATGGATTTGATAGGAAGACAAGGGCTTCCTGTCAAAGGGTATCAGGGTACTACTGATCCTGCTCCAAGCTGTAAAAAGCCAGGATTGTCCTGAAAGCAAGTTACTGCATGCATTACTTTAAATTTTAGGAAAGAAATGGCTGATTTTGTGTCTTTGGAAGCAGGTATGTATCTTTTAGACTTTCAAAACAGTATGCTAAGATGAAGAATGTTTTATTTCATCTTTATGGTCAGCAGAGGAAATAATTTTAAAAGCTGAAATGTATCTCAGGAAATGCATTAAAAAACCAAACTCCACTACTTGCTACATGCAGCTGTTGACAAAAATTAAGCACAATAATTCTGAGTACAAAGCATCATTCTAAACAGCTCAATCTGATCTTAAACTTTCCATCTTCAGCTGCAGTTAAGGACACATCTCACAAACATTTTGCCAAATGAGAAACCCAAGCATTAAGAGTTGAATATTAGGGATTCTCAAACATTTTGACCAAAATCCACTTGTGTGCAAGCATTATCAGCTCCAGCTCTTCCATCATATGCAAACACATGTCTGCATTCTACAGTGTGCTATGAGAGCTTAATCCTTCAGCAGTCAAACTGGGCATATACCAACATAAACAAGCCTCTTGTTTTGCTCATTTTTCTTCCCACTGAGTCTGTAGGCGGGGCAACACAGTGATGCATATCACAGTCTCACCCTAGGTACCCACATCAGGGGCTAGAAAAAAAACTCTGTATCTATTCCTATATCATTTTTAGATTAAGCTATTTACAGAGTCAATCTGCCTCAAAAGCAGCAGTCAGGTTTGGTTCTTAACCATAGGATCATTGAATTGTTTAGGCTGGAAAAGACCACTAAGATCATTGAGTCCAACCATTAACACAACACTGCCAAGCCCACCATTAAAACATGTCCTGAAGTGCTATATCTACACCTTTTAAATACCTCCAGAGGTGGGCCTCAGCCAGTGTTGGCCCATCCATTTGCTCCACCAGTGTCCATTCCCTGAAAGTACATCAGAGCAGTAATGCTCTTTCTTCTTTAGGGATATCACCTAGGTCAGAGATTCCTCAGTTTCTCATGGGGACAGAAAAGGTGACAAGGCTACACTACCTCAAAAAACAATTCCTTTTGAAATAGCAGATAGCACTTATAGTGTTTCCTAAGTTCTTAAAGTACAACCTCTTCCTGCTGCGAAATAATTCAACTGTTTCTCTAGTTCAAGAGACAGAAGTCTGGACTGGAGGTGCTGAATCTGGATAGTGCTGGGTAATATGGAAATTATTCAATTCTCAGTAGGAAAAAAGTACGTCAAATTCAAACAGGTGAAGGAATAGAACTATAACATTAGAAATACTCTCTGCATATGAATTCTTATCCACATTCTAGTTACACATACTTTTTTCAAAACACATTTTAAAGACCTTGCAGAAGATGTTACGAAGCAGCAGGATAAAGATGTATATAATTGTTATAACTCTCACTACTTATCCAGAGCTAGCTGCTTATAATGGAGAACGCAATGCGCCCAGTAATTTCAATTTATTATTCAACTACCATTAAAATCATTGAAGTATTTCTTACAGATCTGCAGGCAGCTCTACTAGAACAGTATTTCTAACAAATCTATATTTCATAACATGTTCACAAATCACTACTGAATGAAATAGCTTCAGGGAAGAACTTTGCTTTGTTTTTAACTTTCACTCTGTTCCGCTGACTGGCGGGACATCTAGAGAGCCTGTTGCCTGAGTTCAATCTTATTGAAAGCCAAGGCATATGGGATAACTATCACCAGATAGTATATTTTAAGTGTGTTTACTGAGTTATTTTATGCAATATAGAAGCACTTAGAGCATTTCGGGATAAAAAACCTGCAACAAATAACAAACATTAAAGTGGATGAAAAAATATTTTACATGTATACAGTAGATTATTTTGAGGTGGAATGGTTGCAACGATTGTAAACAAACTGTTGTAAACAAACTAAACTTAGAGGAGTCCAAAATTCAACTAATTCCCTTCACATTATTTTGTTCAAGTTTTTTAATAATGATAAATAAAAGGCAAACAACTTATCACATATATTCAGTATTGCTCTCAGAGTATCAGAAAAATTTACTTGATAGCATATTCTGCTTTTACCCCTAAAAATTTATTTGGTATGGAGATTGAAAAAGTAGTACAACATTAATGTACAAACAAAACATCAGATTAACAGGGATCTCATCTTGCTCTGATGTGAAGGTAGTATGTTACCTGTGCAAAATGGTCTCAGCCACTTTCACTCGAGCACATGGCAGTGAGTAGCACTTTGATTCATAGGGATCTATGTACGTGTCCAGCAACATCAGTTGATACTTTCTGCTTATCTTCATTTATACACAAAATTAAATTAAGAAAAAAACCACCACTTACTTGCTTTTTCCTTTGTATACTGTAGCATAGGATCCTTCTCCTAGTTTTTCCAGTTTTTCATATGAGTCTGCTTTTCCAAACTTAGGGCTCGTAGGCTAAACAAAACAAAGGAGATGACCTTTCAGCATGTATTGAACACGTAACATTAACTGCTTTGATTCAGCCTTTAGAGATCAAACATCATTATTAAAACTCATAGACTTGCATGTTTTCAGCAGCCAACAACAACAAAAAAATTAATAGGAGAGCTAATGAAACATTATAATAGATTACCCAAAGAAAAGATCATTCAACACCCCAGATGATGGTTGCTGATATTAACCATACACTTATATCACTGGAACTATCAAAAGGATTTTGTTCTTAATCAAAGAGACATTTCTGTTTTATTTTTCACATATATAACTTCATAGAGGGAAAAAGATCACTAACAACTAAAGCATCTTATTTATGTTTAGAGATCTAAGCAGCATCCTTAGTCTGTCTTGAAAAAATCAGGCTAAAAGAGCTGTTTAATTTTTATATTTTTATTTTATTTTATTTTAGTCTAAAGCCCACTCAAAAATATTGCTCTAACTAGTCAATGTCCCATTACATCAACAGGTAAGCATATTTAATGATAGTATTTTAACTCTGATTACAGTCTTCAGCTTGTGGATATAATCACACCATATTTTAAGGTATATGCAGGAGTGTCAAATAAAGTCCTGTATCCTTAATATCTGCAGCCTAAGTGAGGGGGCCTAAAACTGAAGGAGGCTAAGCAATGATTCTTGCTCAAAGGGCAGATAGCTCAGCTGGCCTTTGAAACAGACTGATACTTGCCCACTTTTACACAGTCCTAACAGAGAACAACTCCTAACAGAGAACAACTCAATGCTGCACAATAGGAATTTACCTGACATGAGAACTTTACATTGAAATTCTTGGAAAATATTTGATTTTTGTTAACTGCACCCCATTTTCCCAAATCTCCCCATTTTCCAGTTGTCTGGAAGGAAAGGGCTTTTTATTTTTCCCCCAAGACCAGACGGACACTGCAAAAAACTGACCTGCAACTCCCCTCAGCATTACCCACATATATTTTAGACTGCAGTGCTCATATGTTCTATACCTAAACCAAAAGATCACAAAGCAGAAACTTTGGAGGGTCAGCAGAAACTTTGGAGGGTCAGCACTACTCAAATCCCATAGAGAGACTGATTTGATGGTACTCTGGTTAAATGCTACAAAGAAAAGCAGACAAGCAAACCCAGCGTGTTTAGGGCTGAATTCAGCTGAGAGGCTCTAAGCCACGTGTGCAGCTGCATACATGGTACACTCACATTTAGGATCCTAGGCCTGATTTATAAAAAGTATTCATTTTTCAGGGTTTTTTTAAAGGAAACAAACATTACAGTACAGGACACATCTGTGTGTAAAATTCCTGTTAAACCATGGTTGAAAGTTTTAAATCAACTGAGTCTAAAAATTGCTTCTATTTAAACAGACAAGGGCATCCCACGTAAGCTGAGTTGGTACCTCACATCCAGTTAACCACTAGCCAGAAAATGCAAACATTCTCTTTACTCAACTATCCTTCATTTGTTCTATGCAAAAATTCTGGCACTTTGCCATATATACACTTTTTTTAAGATGAACATTTCAGCTTTCTATTGAATGGTATAAGGACATACCCATGTATGTTTGCAAAATTGAGCCTTTACACCTCTCTCCATTACAAAGAATGACCTATAATTTTGCTATCCAATTCCTAAGTATTAATAGACTTGTGAAAATTTGTCATATGGGAACTCTGAGATCTTTTTCCTGCTACGTTATTTGGAACACTTCATTATAGATAAGGTAGTAATATTCTTGGTTTCCAATCTGCGCTTAAAAAGGCATTTTGCCTAGTTAAAATCAAATTATTTTTTTTAATTATAGTTTTATTACAGATGTTACTAGTAGAGGTGACTAAAATATTTATTCAAGTTGCCTTCTCATTTAAGTGCCCAATAATGGACTAATGCAACATTAAAAAAACTTCAGAAAAAGAGCAGTTAGATGTTTAAATGTCTTGCATATAATGAAGAAGGACAGCAAAGTATTTCCCAAATTGCAGGCTGCAATGAACACACAGTGAGCAGCTTTGTTTGGAGTGGAAACGCTGCCCTAGTTAACAGTGAATAGTTCACTGTTGGCTTCCTCATAGCAAGATAGAAAAAGGACAGGGTTTATACATGTGTTTCACATCCATTCTTATTTTCACACTGAGATTTACTTTTATTCTCTACTGCTGGAAACCATAATATAAAGGTCACAACAACTTGTAAGCCTTAAGATCTTGATAGGAAACAGGATGCCTTTAATCCATTACCACACAGCATATCATCAACAATAATTATTCCTACAACCTCAAGCTCCTTTCTCCATACTCCAGCTGCCAGAAGCACAGATTTAAGGTCATGCCTTTTCACTCATTCTCCTCCCGGATGTTGCTGCATCCTCACCAAAACCAGCAAAACTCTAAATGCTGGTGTTGACTGGACCAGGAGAAGAGCTCACTCCTGATCCTGCAAGAGAGGTCTTGTGCTCAGGGGCAACCCCACACCGTGCCCCAAGGGCTCAGCTCTGAGCAGCAAGGCTGACCTGACACCCTTCCAAAGCAGCCTCCATCACTTGTCCAGTGCCTGCTCACTTTGGGTAAGAGCAGACCAGAAACAATCCAGAACTCAAAGCGTAAGCCACTGCCTGTCTGTGTGCAGTAAAACCACCTGGCTGATATCCTCTTCTTTCCAGGTTACAGCACCTCTGCAGTGAAGTTCAGCTCTACTCCAACTGGACCGCTAGACTGGATTGCCCATGTTCTTACACTATTAGATCTCCTTTTGTGAAAATGGACATTATTTTTCTTGCATTTGTAATCTTAAAAGGGTTACAATTTTTGAAGGTATCTGGTGTAGAAAAGCATTTCAGGGGATTTTATAAAAAAATTTAAATAAATTCTCAGGCAGAAGAAGTCTAATTTGCATGATACTTCTTAATGAAACACCAAAACACTGAGAAAATTCAATTACTTCAGAAAGTTAAGGAACAGCTTTACCACTTCCCCAACATTTTCTCAATTTTTTTTAAATGAAGTCTCATACATCAATTCAAACTTATAATTACAGATTGCTTATAATGGTAAGAAGTTCAGACACTTCTTACCTTTCCTTTTATTTCTGTTTTACAGAGGAGGTGAAGACTGACTGAGATAATGCAAAAATACAAAACTTTCCAAAACTTAGGTTTGGAGCTTAAAGGGATCTAAATAAAGTGTTAAGGAAGGAACCAAAATAATTTGAAGTTCCACATGACTGCTGAAAATTATAACCATTTTAGCCTAGTTTTCTTTATTATTAAAGTCACTCGTTCATATGTCTAACTTTTCAGCTTCATGGACATGAATTTCATTATTCAGATTTCTCCACATTAATTTATCCTTTTCAATAATTTCTGTTAAAAAATATACCTTGTTAAAGTGAGGTTGGGGTGTTTTTTTAGAAAATGTTTATATTAAAATCAAATTCGGAAAATTCAGTTTTAAGTACAATTTCTTCTTCAAAAGTATTTTATTCCTTCTGGTAAAATATATGGGAATGCATACACACAGAGATTTCTCTTTGTTGAAACCTAAGAGTCCCATACTGTGCCTGGGATGTGGTTGACTGAAATACACATGGTGAGTGAGACATATCCAGAGCACGTCAGTGCTTGCATCAGACACTGACAGATCGCACAAGCAGCAGACTCACAAGGAGCTTCCCTGTATCTACATAGGTGCAATCCTCCAATTTGACCCAGACAATGTTTCTCAATGAAAATTTTATTTTGGAAAAAGCTTTTCAAAGCTACTTTTTGAAGATCTAACCTTATAATACTTCTATCACTGTTAATTTTCCATTCCTCTTACTCCTTTTTATTGCTTTTTAACCCTCTGAAACACCAAGGGAGAATCATAGAATCATTTAGGTTCAAAAAGACCTTAAAAATCATCAAGTCCAACTTTAATCCTAAAACTGCCAAGCCCACTACAAATCATATCCCCAAGCACCGTGTCTACATGTCTTTTAAACACCTCCAGGATGGTGACTCAATCACTTCCCTGGGCAGCCTGTTCCAACACTTGAGAACCCTTTCCATGAAGAAATTTTTCCTAATATCCAATCTAAACCTCCCCTAACACAACAAGGTAATTTCCTCTCATCCTATCTCTCGTTACTTACGAGAAGAGACCAACTCCCACCTTGCTACAACCACCTTTCACGTAGTTGTAAAGGTCACCCCTCAGCCTCCTTTTCTCCAGACTAAACAACTCAAACTCCCTCAGCCACCCCTTATACGACTCTCTAGATCCTTCCCCAGCTCTGCTGCCCTTCTCTGGTCATGTTCCGGCACCTCAATGTCTCTCTTGGAGTGGGGGGGTCCAAAACTGATCCCACTATTCAAGGTGCAGCCTCACCAGTGCTGAGTACAGGACAATCATTGTCCTGGTCCTGCTGACCACACCTGGCCACACTGCTGGCTCATGTTCATACATCTGTCAATCGAAATTTGTTATGACATAGCATGACTGTGATAAAAGGACAATCTTTGTCATGTCTGAAAATTGGTTTTTTACTGGATCTGAAAATTTTTTGCTTATGTTAATTAAAGCCTTCAAATAATTTCTTTAAAATTCTTATCACAATTTGTTGGATATAAGCCTAGGGGAGACCTCCTTCCTGTGGCCTCATAGACTTCTGTATCTCACTCATCAGTGAGACTACCTAGGCACAAAGAAACCTGTTGCTCCATATTAGAGTTTTGTATTTGTTACAAAAAAAAGAACTTACAAAGCTAAGAAAAAAAACCAGACAGGTGCATATGTGACCAAGATTGAGCTATATAATAAGCAAAAAGTTAAATAGGCAGTAAACAACCAGTCAGCAAGAAATTGATACCACTGGAAAACTCACTGCAAAGTGAACTTTCATGCTATGGAGAAATCTTCCAAAGAACTCAAATGGGAAAGCTAGATGAATTACCAAGACAGAAGGGAGTAAAGGTCCTCATGCCTCTGAAGAGCATAGTCCCAAGTCATTGTGAAAATCAGCACAGATTGTGGTAGATTATGTTATCCTCAAGAGGATATTGTCAACTGGAGCGCAGAATACTGCACATCTTTCCCTTCAGGAAACCCACTGGCAATTTTACTTGTTTGCCTTTATGTTTCACTTTCCTTGAAAATAGTTTTCGTTAGGTAGCTTTCTTATTATAAGCCTACATTTTTCTCAGTGCAAGATTAGTCTAAGAGCACCACTAAGCACAGGGAGTGAGCATTTTTAGCAGCATGGCTTACAGTAACCAAGATTAGATATTTTTTCCCCTCTGGTTAAGGAAATAAAGATCATAGTAACAAGGATAGAAAGAGTATGCCAAAATGTTGAGTACAGAAATAGAAGAAGCTAGTATTTCAAACTGACATGAGAGTATTAAAAATAACAGAGAGAAAAAGAAATGAGAAGAAGCTGTCTTTTCTGACCAGGTCACTTCAAATAGACATATCATTGATACAGACTGTAGGAAGGATAGCAGGCTTAATCCAAGATCTTGCAGTATGAATCCTCGCACTACATTGCCATGTGAATACCTCTCTTTCTCAGAAATTTTCAAAATCTATGTAGTAAAGAAAGCTTTAATGGAAAATTACACTGAAAATCACCTGACTTTCCTATTGAAGCTGTGTGGGTTATGTTCTCATGCATTTTTCATAACTGCAAAACAGCTTGTGAATGTCACACTTAACCATCACACTCCCAAGTCTAAGTTTTCAATAGACTCTTTTTTTTTTTTTAACTGCGGGATATCAAGCTTCAATATAAAACTATCATTTAGGGGAAAATACCATGTTCACATTGCCTCTGTGAATTATTGCAAATGAAAACTGAGTATCTGAGTATTTCGTTTTACACCTCAAAAGGAACAAATTCATTGTAGGAAAAACTTGAACATAAAAGGCTGGCCAAGAGGTTTAACTGAGAGGAAATAAAAAAGAATGAAAGATAATAATTATTTTTTAATAATTTTATATTTTTTCTTCTTTGACACAATGGTAAACCTTCTTTCACAAAACCATATGCAATTTTCACACTAATTTCAGGTTGTATCCAATAACAGCTCAATTTGATCATACCTTGAAAGTTGGACTGTTTTCTAGGGCAATATTCAGGGAATACAAAGATGTTCAAGAATCCAAACCAAGCCTTAATCTCAGCTCTCCCACTATCTGGTCCCGTTCTGTTGCTTGCATCTTCCTAACTCTTTAACACACAGACATAAATTAAGAGCAACCTGCACAGAAGCCACCATAGAGCTCTCTGTGAAAGGGCTGGATTCAGTTTTTAAAGCTGTTCACTTATTCTCCAGGCTATTAGAGCACAGGAACTGGCTCAACTGCCACATTTTATCTGCCTTCTCATCTAGAGAGTATCCCTCAGGTTAACGATTATTAACGCTTCCTTTGTGCCAGTAAAGAAAAATCCATTCTCTATGCTGAATTCTGAAATTATCTTACCTCAATAAAATATATCAACCAGGAGGGATGCAGTTACCCTACTAATTAACAGGTTCCTAAAACTGGAGAAGATTGCATATACCTGAAGAGGAAGACAGGCAAGAATGGCACAGCAAGTGTTTAGGCAGACAAAAATGATGCCTAACTTTTGGATAAAATCCTGACATTATTGTCTGTTTTAAAGTTAGATTTCTTACACGGCTGATTTACAACATGCTAATAGGATCAGTAGGATCATAAAAGGATTCATTCATTTTGGTTGTACTTTCTGGAGGAAAGTTCCATGCATCAGGACTGAAAATTAATACAAGTTACAGAAATAGAAAAGAGGTTTCTCTCCCAAAAAGAGCAGAGTCAATGCAGTAAAGCATTGCTTATCCAATTATTTTTATTTGAATGGGTTTTTTACATTTATGTGAGTTAGCAGAAGGTTGGTGTTTTGCTTCATTTATTTTTTAAAAACTAACTGAAAGGTAGGACATATACCTCAGCATGACATGTGAATTCATTGCCAAGGAGCTTAAGCCACTCAAAGAGAACAAACTGATGTGTATCACTACTCAACTAAATCTTGACCAGATGGCTAGCTTATAAAACTTGCAATATTCTATTTATATACTGTGCAAAAGGACTATTTTAGTGTATAAAATGTGTACTCTGAATACAATAAAACTTCACCTTGCACTGTAGAGAAATAAATAAGGTCATGTGCCGACAAAGTATGGATCTCAAATAAAACTTTCATATAATTACAGTCAAAACCAGTGCAATTTTGGGAAGAGTTGCGTGTATTTGTTTCTCAGTTGTGCTTTTTTTATTTTGTCCAGTTTATTTCGTAGTTTTACCTTTTCTTCAGTTAAGGAGAAAAGAAAAGTAAGTTTCCTCCTTTTGTAGGCAAAAAAACTCAGCAAGAAATTTTTAGAAAGATAAGATATAGACAGAGAGAGAGACAGACAGGTAAGTACACTCAACTATAGCTACATGTGTATAATATATATATGTATATACACAACACATATTGTGTTGAGATGGATCAGAGAAAACATTTGCCAAGCCAAATTCCCTTCTAACACTGGCTGACAAGTGATGCATAGGTAGGCAAACACCTACTTCACTATCTCCAAGTTATCCACTGATGTGATAAAGCAGTAAGTCTGTTCTGGAAAATTCATTCCATAATAATATCCAATTTCAATCAGCTTAAGCAGTTTGGAAATCACTCTCAAAGATGCTTTCTTATGTTCAGACCAAGGGGAGAAGATGGAAAGGTTTTAAGTGTAAAAATTAAGTTTGTCTTATAAGAACAAACAAAAAAAAAGAAGAGCCACTGCACTAATTAACCACACAGGATTTCTACCAGGTTGCAACGAGTCGTGACATTAACTGAAGAAAATTACTTCATGTTCAAAAGCAAGAGCTTTATTTTCCAAGAGACAATCTGTGGGCAGGAACATAGAGTTCCAGCTTTCCCAAAACTCTGCGTGTGTTTCATCTTTCTCATCACAAGGTGCAGAGCCTTTCAAAGCTACGTAAAACACAAAATGGGTATCATGCCACCTGCGGAGTATTTGGTGATCTTCACCAAACACTGAAGCTGATACCTGCCAGAGAGGTGATAAACCTTTTGAAATTAATCAAAGCAGAAGTAACACCCCAGGGCATTATAAACAAGGTCTTTCAGGTAACATCTTGAAAAATGTTATTTCTGAGACAAAGGACTTTTACCTGAGCAGAAGCAGTGATATGGAGACTGCAAGCCTTAGCCATGCATCTTCTGTAAGACATCACTTCCCTATCTGATGGCTACAAAGGACTTTAAATGATGAAAGGGAAGAGAGTAAACTGAAGCCTATCTCTAATTCAGTTTATCTACTAATCAAGCATGAAAAGTCTAAATTAAAGGTATCATACATCTATCAGAGTATCTTAAAATAAAGCTTAGAGAAAGTAGAGCCAAAACTGAAACACAATTCCACAACTGCAGCCAGCATGACCCAGAGAGCATAGCATGCTCGAGAACATTTACGGAAACTGAAATGCCCGTTCAGACTGGTATAACCTACACAAGAGGAAAATTTCCAGAGAATCAAGTATGAACTCAGTAAGGGAGAATGTGTAGCAGTCCTCTAACATGGAATAAAAAGAAGTAATGATCAGAAGAGGAAGTAGCAAGGGCATCTGCTAGACAACATCACGGCTAGAAAAAAAAGGAAACCCCAAACCTTTTGTCAATTCAAATATAATTCAAAACCACAGAATGATAAATTTCTGCAACTAATCACACAGGTATCACTCAATGAAATGTGCATCAGAACATCTACTGCCCAAGGCAAAGTATTCAGGCTCGGGAAGTGAGCAGCTTGATCATATCTCTGCCTTGGATGGCTGAACTCAGGTCTGCTGGGCAAGACCAGGTGTGACCTGATCAGCAGAGGGCTAACACTACCTTTTTCTGTGAAATTCTGCTCTTCCCTCTTCATTGGCATGAACACTCCCATTATTCCACAGGTTACTCCTTGACAGGTACTCTTTGGATCACTCCTTGTAAGAAAGAGTCAAAAATTACTAACAATGCCTCCAAGCAGAAGGAAGAACTGAGTTCACCGAACAGAGCTCTAAAAATCCGGGAGAATTACAGGAAGCTAAGAAATGAGAATTGTGTTTCAAGAATTTCCTATGCACCTCCTGTATCCAGCAAGTCTGTGTGAGTCAGCAGACAAAAATGACCAAAAGTTTATGTACAGCTAGGGCTCTAACCAAGAGCACACCAGTATAGGAAGCATTAATATCATTTACGTAAGAAAATAACGGGATCTTAGGAGACTGTGTGGATGTAGTAGAGTATCAGCCCTCTGGAAAAGAATAAGATGCTAAAAACACAGTTTCAAAAACATCTGCTTCAAAATTCTGGAAGCAAAGCAACTGAAATCCTTCAATTTTAACAGAAAACAAAGTGCATAAAGCATTAACAAAAATTTTCAACAGATTCCAAGAGGAACAGCAGAGTTGAGGAGTGAGTTAATAACAAAAAAACCTTAAGACTTTCCAAAAAACATCATTTATATCAATAGTTGTGGTGCCAAACAATAATCAGGCATCACAGACAAGTAAACGTGGTGCAAACCACTTCATCCATCCTTAATGATTTTAAAAGTTTTATGGTAAGAACTCCTTGTCATGGGCTCAGATTAAATACACTAGAGATATCTTTGGCAGCAGCTATAAAATGCCAGGCGATGATGAAAAAGCAAATTTGTTTTTGCTACAGATGGTTACATTTTAAAATGTAACCTTTTCTAAAAAGGACAGTCCCCTGGAGGCATGACATCTTACCCGCTAAATTCACATGGGTTAAACACAGCTCATCTACAGAAAATGAACCTCTGTCATTTCTTGTTAGAAGTTTGACAGGATTCAGTTAAACTTCTGTAGGGAGGAGAGAAGATGTCCAGAAGATAGAGCAAAACAAAGAAAAGAAAGAAAAGAAAAAGAAGAGTCAATCAACCTTTTAAATTATTTCATGCCAAATAAGATTTGAAGTGTTACATCCATTCTGCTTAGATCTGTAGTCTTCAACTCAAAGGTCACATTATTATGGATTTTTCTTGCCAAAGCATAACAGTAATAGTTTTTCAATAATTTTGAAGGTCTTTTGGGGGAAATCTGTTCTGGGCATTATTCATGAAAGATATGACATTTTATTTATCTAGATGCTTTCAAAATATTTGAGAATAAAACAATTATGATGTGTTGTCAAACTCCTTTTGGTTGTTTTTTTCTCTCCTCTCTCTCTCTCAAGAGTTTCTGATATGGAAATAAATGTTATTTTTACTACTTGATTTTAAAAAGAGAATTTTAAAATGTAAACAAAATCTGATCTGTTTCTCTAAAACCAAAATCTAAAAATAAAAAATGCAGTTCACGTGGTTTCCTAAACTTCATGGGAAAGAATTCCTCTTCACAAATAAGCAATCCTCTGCAAAATATGCAGCATAAACATTATCGCAGCTGTAATGCAATACCAGGATAAGGAGAGGAAAATGCTTAGAAATCCCATAAGACACTCTAATTAATATCTGACAGGAATTTCATAATATATTCTTTTTCAAGATCTATTTTCTGATTCTATCATATTAATGACACTACAAATATATATAGAAAACATCTTTACTAGCAACCATGACCTTTTTGTTTTGTTTCCAACTAATCAGTTCCTTTTTAAGTAAGAAAATATTTATCTGGTGCCCTTAATTCCACCATTTGGTACACACAGAGATATCAGGACTGTGCACTTACAGAGCTGGGGCTGGAGTGACGCCTGACTTTAGGTGATTCCTTCCCTGCAGATGAAGTTTTGAAGTTAATGCAAGCGTTGTTCTCTGAATGAACCCTCTTCACTTGATTAGTTGGTTTCTCAAATGGATCAAAACTACTCTGTGTCCTCTGAACCCGAACTTTTTTATCCTCAGGAATTGTATCCAGAGGTTTGATCACTGAATCCATTCCCTGGCAGTTCCGTGTAGACATCTTTGTGACACATATCTGAAAGACAAAAATAGCATTTGTTAACTCTAACAGGTTTAAAGTCCATATCATTCCATGCACCAATAAGCATCAAAAAAGGCACTGAACTCCATAAGCATTCATTTCCTATTTCTACATTAAAATTGCAAACAACACATGCATTTTACATAGGGAACACACACCACAGTCATAACTATAAAAAGCCTATCTTTGTACAATGCACTAAAAGATCCAGAAAAAGAAAGGCAAAAGAGGAACATACATGAAATTCAAGCATTTGTGTTTTCTTGTACAATGGCAACAATGCCACTTCACTTCTCTCGCCAATCTAGCCACAGATATCCACAAGCAGTATTGATTTTCATTTGTTTAAAATTGGATAAGACTAAACTGAAATAAATGGTGGTAGTTTGTGTGCGCACTTCGGTACTGGCTTGCCAAAGATTCAATATCAGTATATTATTGTATTTTTAAATAATGCTTATACAGTGTTATTATTATTATCACCATATGTCTCAGAAAATCAAATCAGTAAATCAATTCCCAGGCACTGAAACGTGAGACTGCAGCTTAATGGCACACTAAAGCACAGAAGTTCAATTCTTTGTTACTGTGAAGTATGACTCTGCCAAGCTCTAAAGATTGCCACTTGCTACTTGAGCTATCAAAATATGCTATGGCTAGTTCAAAAGAACTAAAGGAGCAGAAAAGCAGGTTTAGAAACTCCAGTCATATATACTTCTGGTTTTAATTTCAATACACTCCAATATATACATTTTTTTAAATCACACAGTGAGGAGTTGTATTTAAGACCTCAGCTTCTGTTTTCATCCATAAGACACTTGACTTGGAAAGAAAAGAAATAGTTTTAGCTTTCAGACTTTCATAGCTTTCAGTTATGAAGTGTGAAGTAAGACACAAAAGGTTCCTTAAATCATAAGCAAATCCAAGTAATCCATAATGTACTTTTTCCATTATATTTGCATGTATTTAAGGATAGACAGTGTTAATTTGCTGAAAACTGTTCACATACATACAATTAAAGAAGCATAATATTCCATTCAAGCACCCATAATCTACAGCATTTTTAAAAACTTGCTGTCATAAAACACTTAACATGAAAAAAATAAAAAGAAATTATCATTAAATCAAGACTCTTCCCTCATAGCTCAAAGTGTCTCCAATACAAACTTCTCCAATCAATTATTCTTTGCTATCTTGCCCAGAGGAATTTTGTGCACTGAAATTAAATTTACTTCAACTTTTTATAGAATTACTGGGTGACTATACCTTGTGGTTTGGTTGGTTTTTTTTTTATTTTGAAGATCAACTGTAACAGTAGATCAAAGACTCCTTTTCTACATTAAAAATTTAAAGTATGTTTCCTGCACAGTGCCATCTGCCCAAATGATCATGCACCAGGTCAACTCTAATGAAGGACATCACTACAGACCAGGCTCTACAAGGGTTCAAATTTCTTCTCATTAAAGTGATTACTCCAAGACTAAAACTTCAGTAAGTTATAATTGAGAAAAGGAACAGCCCCCCTTCATTTTGAAAGACAACTCCTTCTCAGGTCAAAATTAAGACAATTATGTAATTTTGTACTATTACTTCAGAGAGAAGTAACATATTACTTCAGAGAGAAAATATAAAGAGCTTCTTCACAAAAAATTTTTAATTAGCCTTCTTGTAAAACTAATTGGCTTCTTTCCCCTAAAACAACTTAGATGCACAGACATGCATCCACATACTTTCCACTGTCCTCTCCAGATCCATGTTCTTGCAACGCTTGCTACCAAGAAAGATGTTTTAACATAATGTAAACTGAAATTACTATTAATATAGCAGTACTTCCATGTTACTTAATCAACATGGATGCAAATAAATCAGCCTATGAAATTCTATGATCTAGAAAACAGAAGATATGGAAAAAAAGTTCAAAAGCTGTACTTGTCTTCCTTTTAAGTTAACAAGACCACCTGTAGCCGGTTAAGATTTTTTGAGTACACAACTACAAATATACTATAGATAATAATGACATGAATGCTGCTTCTAGTTTCTTTTTCCACTGGAAAATCTCCATGTCTACCTCTAATGTGGGCCACGTAACCACTGCATTAAAAAGAAGCAATATATTTGTTTCTATTGATTGTCTACTGGAAGCAGTAATACTTGGAATATTTAGTTATTGAAGGGAGACACTTTAACCTTCAGGTCACCTGATTGAATCTGGAGTAGGATAAAAATCCTCACTACCATCATATAATAGCCAACTTCCTACTAGCAAATTACTAAAACCAAGATGTACACCAACCACTCTCCATTCAGAAGTCAAACACCTCAGTGGATGTACAGGTTGGACACCAGCATCACCTGGAAAAGACTGAGGACAGCAGGGAAATGCAAAAGCAGGGTCTGCTCACTACCCTCCTCTGCCTGCTCTGCAACTACAGAGTTTGCAGAGTTTCATTCATCGCTTCTCTCTCACCAATATTAATAGTTCCCTAGCAGAAATAAAACATTCTCTCCAAATGACTGTTGACCAAAGTGCACTGTTTAAGTCCATAAAGCTAAGTTTATGCTGTTGTTGAAGGGTACACATTTCCAAACTGTCTACCCTGCCTACAAAACACTGAAGAGAAACAGTATTTAAGCAGTTGTTTTACATTCTGCCATTGATATGCCAAGTCCAACTTTGTGGTGAAATTCTTCTTCAGTGAAATCTGAAAGGAGCGGGTCTAAAAGGTCAGCACTGAGTACTGGCTATAACCTCAGAAATACACAGCTTAAGGACACATTAATTTCAGGTTTCCCTCCATCAGCAAGAGCTCAATAGAATTCCTTTTGCCCCTGGGCAGTGGGCGCTCCTGTGCTCCAGCTAACAGTACAACTTATTCTGTAGTGACTTATCATGCAAAAAAGCAACAGTGGGCTGAAAAGAACTGAAGTATAACATATTTTGGAGAGCTTCCTGTGCATACAAATGATCATGGGTTTCATCAGCTTGACCACACCCCTTTTAGGAACAGTATGGCTTTGATTAATTTTTTTTTAACACTCATTCAGCCTTTCAAATATCATTTTTCCATTGTACTGCATAGCAAAAGTGATTCTTAGAAACTTCAGCCTCTCAAATGATATGTACGAATACTTAGTTAGACCTGTAAACCACCATCTACCACCTGGTAGCTCCTTGCTGATAGATAAGAGAAGCCTAAAACACCTTCTTATTTCCAGTTTGCTTTTTGCGTAAGAGAGTTAAGGATCATTTTCCACTTAAAAGCATAGCATTTGTTGTAAGGAACACAGATGCATTTTCAGCCTCTTTTAGATGCTCCTGTGTGACTCTAAGTCCATTTTCCCTGTAAGACAGGACTTTTCTTTGGACCTCATTTCATTTGTCTTATATACATAAGTCAAAGGTTCTGCAGAGCGGGCACTGCACTTTTACTAACCCTTTTTTTACACACAGAACAACCCTTGTGCACCTTGTGAAGATGACAATCTAGAAAGAACTGAAAACTATCTTTTGCCAGTGCAGCCTGAAAACTGGATGATTTTGTTGAATATTTGCTTTAGCTGCAGTCACCAGAATAAAAAACAAACCTAAAGAAGCTAATCAAGCCATTACATATAGGAAGTCAATCTATATGATTCATTACCCCTTCTTGCCCTTGATCTATAAATCTATGTAATGCTGTACTTAAAACAGTGGAGCCCAGACACTCACTGAGATGCTATAAATGCCATCACAGTCAAAACCTGGTGCTACATGAAGATGTCATCAATGGCACCTTAACTATTACAAGTTCTAACCTCAAATGTATGTAGAGAAAAATACAAGTAACATCTTGGTTCATCGTGCATGAGATGACAATTATGTTTTATAAAATGCAATCAAGAGGAAGAAAGAAACTTTTCAGTATGAATACATTATGCATTTAAAAAAACCTCTGTCTAGAAAATAGCATGAATCATTAAGCAATTTTAATTGTCATTTCTTCAAAACAAGTCATCATACAAGTAAACATTAAGGTATGTCAACACTTGAAGTGATTCTTTCCTCTTCACGAACTGCCATGATTTTGTGCTTCTCCCACCACGAACTACATTCAAAGCATAATTGTCTAAGGTGTAAACTATTTTCAAATCTATTTGGTTTTTAAAGGTAGTGCAGTGAAACTACAGTTATCACTTTCACATGAGGTATTTTAGCCAGCAGATCTCATAATTACAGGGAATAGAGGTATGGGATCTTCATTTATGCTTTCACTCTTCTTTATAGGAAATAGTATTTAAAAATACGCCAACCAACTTAATACACTTAACAACTACAGATTATTACAGGTATAAGAGGGAATATGCAAAAAAACCTGTATCACGTATGGATTGTTGAAACCTTTTATCAGATAGAAAAGGCTCAAGGAAGTCACTTGACAGTTCATCACCTCTTACTTTGGGTTCATTAGGTGGCCCCAGACATGAAACACAAGACAGGAAACAGCTGCTTTGTGCCACCTAAGTTCCCACCTGGCAGGAATCTCAGTACCTCAGAGAAGCATGATGAAAAACCGATGTTGGCAAAAACAGTGAGAGAGGGGCAGAGACAAGGGGCAGATGATATAAAAAAATTTAATATATTTCCTGACAGGAAAACAAGGTAAGATAAAACAATTGCAACGATACGAATGGTATTCACGCCAGAGAACTTCACATGTAGGACATTCACACCCAAAGTCTCTGCTTTGGTTCCAGGATGAAAATCCTGAAAAAACTAAACTTCACTCCAACACCAACGTCCCTTTAAGGAGTCTTGCTTTTCTACACAGAGAATAGCAGGGTCCTACAGAAACTC
This sequence comes from Neopelma chrysocephalum, assembly GCF_003984885.1. Lineage (NCBI taxonomy): Eukaryota > Metazoa > Chordata > Aves > Passeriformes > Pipridae > Neopelma > Neopelma chrysocephalum. The sequence goes on along the minus strand of NW_020897726.1, from coordinate 1,221,298 downwards.
ATTTTTTGTGTTTGAAGTTAGTCCTTGGAAAAGCACTTCCAAAGCAGCACTCGGAAACTGTCCAGGGACTTGGTGTCTTGTGGGAAAGGATTTGATCTGGAAAAAAACAATGACTGTTCCTACCCAGTGAGGCAACAGTATTAGTAGTTCAGAGTCCCTGGCCCCAGCCTTGGAGAAAAGATCCCTGTCAGTCCAGATGTGGTCCAAGCACCTGTCCAGGAACATGCTGCATCCTGAACATGACATTTCTCACATACAGATCATTAATGTCAATACATAACTGTATTTCCCCAAGTTGTTCCACATTCTGCTATCAAACAATATACATTTTCCAAACTCTGATGACTGAAATAAACCCACTTTTAAAATTTGACCACAACTATTTATTCAGGCTCAATTAAAACATAAGACAAAAAGAGGCACGATGAGACAGAAGTAATTTGGCCACTTAAAATCTACAGCACAAACAGCCACTTTGCAGCTGGCTGAAGAGTTCTCATCTACTTTGGAAAGAAACAGTCAAAGGGAGATTTATCTAGAAAATCAGAATGTTCATGTCAATTCCAATAACTACTCGAGCTACTCCAGATTCTTCAAATGTAAAGCAAAATAAAATGCAGCACCACAGAAGTTAGTGCAACTTGATATTAAAAGTTATTTTAGTGTTTCTCAGTGTGTTTTTTATTTATTTAAAGTAAAAGAGCCAGAACATTAAAGAAAGAGCACTTCAAAATTCCTAATCTTATAACCACAAAAAAGCACAACATAGTTTATACCTTGCAGATTTCTTAGTTGCTGATCAGAATCAAAAGATAATGTATGACAGACAACAACACAGCTTTGGACAGTCTTTCTTCCCTGTTCCTCCTGCCCAGTCTCACATTTAATTTCAGAAGATCCCAAGGCTGCTCTAGGATAAACAGACTTAGTCATCATTACATCACTATGGATCACTGAGCTACAGTTTCTTACAGCCCCCACCCTAGCATCATGGTATTTATCATATCTTAACACATAATGTCTGCATTTAGTAAATTTTTTCCCATAAAGTCTACTGCTGAAATTGAGAGAATGAAATCACAAGAAGTACATTTTTGCTCCATGTGTAAAGTCCATAATAAGTCCTCATTAAATAAATAAAAATCAGTATAACCATTCATGGAACCATTTCTAAATAAAGATGCCTCTTTGAATCACCTTATATCTCATCTCAAGCAATACTCCTTAATCTGCATTTGGGATTAATCTGAAAATAATAAATGGTGCATCAGATTTAGTTATTGTGATACAGTTTCAATGCAAGATTGTTTCACTTCATCACTCTCAGCAAAATCAAAAGGTCCCAAAAAAATAGGATTCTTAGAATTAAAGGTTGCTGGACTATTTCATTTACTATTGAAAGTAATATAGCATTGAAAGAGTGAGACTGATCAGTTAAAAGATGTAAGTATATTTATATTTATAGTCCTTATGGTTCATGAATTATAAAACAGTCATGAATGACCCCTGAATTAATCACCTGCTCGGGTACTTAGTAAAAGATAGGCTGTCCTATATCAGTGGAATTCATTCATATGAATAAAGATATCCTCAGTAACAAAGAACAATCAATTCTGGCAGAAAAGGCCAGACATCCTACCACACACAGAAAGAAAGAAGTTTAAAATGCTGGTATACTGTAAAGACATACTATTCTGAAGCTCATCACATCTTTCAGGAAGATGCATTATACCTGGGGTTTAATTCCCACATTTAACATACCACAAATGTTTACTTCAGTTGTCCAATACCTATGGACTTACGTAAAATATCAAAAAATTGCCAACCATCTACTGTTCTCTATCGGTCAGTACCACTGTGTATATCTTGGGAAAGGGTGACTGGTTGGGTAAATATCAGAGTGAACATTAAAAATTTCTACTGAAAAATCAGAAGAAAATATCAGAATTCCTTCCATTTGCACCATTCCAGGAGATGTAGTATGAAAGGACTAAATATAAAGAAATGTAAGACCTAGCATGCACTGGGAAAAAAAAAAAGAAAAAATTATTGAGTGACTTGAGGCAAAGAAGTCACTTAAGCTTTCAACAATTCCATCTTTCTGTTCGCAATAATGATCCTGCCCCTATCACAAGCAGAAACCGGGAGAACTAATTAAGTTTGTAAAGCACTTGGGCTTTTTTAAGTGAAATGTTATGAAGATATAGATTATAATTTGTAGAGCCAAAGCCCGCTGGAAGGTAGTGCAACTATCTCATTATTACAGAGAATAAGACTTGCATTTAGCTGAGAGATGTATGAAGAAAAAAAACATATATAGTCAAGTGACTACTGATTCAACAGTTGAATTGCTGAGAGCGCAAGTTTGTCGTTAATTTTCACTGGAAAAATCCTATCTCGATACGAGGTTTTATTACCATTTATGAGCATGTTATTTTCTATCATCCTTTGGTACCATGGCAAATGAGAACTACACAAGTCATCTGCAGATTCTGGCATCCCTGGAATTTGACATTTGCTACTTATAAAACACAGTTTGGAAATGGTCTGGAGTGCCATAAGCAGCTTTGTTCGAAATAAAAATGCAACTATCTGGAGATTCATTCTCTTTTGCAGAACAAAGCAGTAGGGAGACTCTTTCTTGTTACAAACACATGTCTTGCCTGCTTCCTCTTGGCCCAGCTGGTAGCACTCTCCATCATCCCCAGGACAGGGTCAGCCTGCTACACCCACAAGCAGAAATATGAACAGGTTGAGGAGAGAGCTCAGTTGGTGAGAAAGCCACAATGCAGGAAAAGATCTATGAAGAAAAAGAGGTGAGATAAGGGAGCAAATAAAATTGTGAAAGGGGAAGTAGAGCATGTAATGCTACACGACATCACCAGCCAGCTCATACCAGAGCTACCAGTGCAATCAGGCCCAAATTTGAAAGAGGTCCTTGAACACACTCACCCTTCCCTGTAATCACCTACACCAGCCCTTTGGTTGAATATTTGATGGGCACAGCCAAAAGAAGTAGAAAGAGAACTTGAGTAAGATAGGGGGAAAAAAATGGAGAGGAGGGGCAGAAGGGATGGAAGGAAGATGCAAGGAAAGAAAAGGTTGTACAATAAGACATTGCTTTTCCTGTCCTGATGGCCTGTCGTTTCTCTCTGGTAACCTCCAGGGGTAACAGGCTCAACTGTGCCCCAGAACTATAATTCATATTCTCACGTAATATTTGTTTAACTTTATTTGGATGAAGAGATTGCTAGCAATGCTAGCTATGAACTAGCAAATGCAACTGAAAACAGAGCCTGGAGACTGAAAATGGTATCCAGGGATATGGTATGCCCTTGCTGTACCTAGCACAAACTTACTCAGACATCTCCCACAGCCCATCTCAAAGACACTCTCCAAAATGGCCGTTTTCTTTCTGAAGTCAAAGCTGATGTTAAACCAACTGTCTTTGTCATATGGAAGAAGGCAAATATAAAAAGGTCACTGAAGTGCCAGATGGAAGAATTTTTGAACTAGAAGCTCTGACACTAATTCTCTGTGTTTGTCTGAAATACTGTACTCAATGAGCAGATTAAATGTCTGTGCTGAATTGTCAAATGAGAAACAACTCACTCTCACAGAAAGGCCAACTGATCAGGCCTGAGGTAGGAATCCCAAGATCATACAAATCTAAATGAAGTTCAAACACTTGTATGAAAAAATAATGTTTTATACTAGAAGTTATAATGTGCAGTGTTTATACAGCTCTTTCCTGTCACCACCACTAACCCAAGAGCTGCAATACAGCACATATTTATTCTGCTAACTTGATACCTAAATATTAGCATAATTACTGAATCAAGCACAATCCTGAAGTCAGAAATTATTGTACATGATTTTATGTCCCTTCAACATGGCAAGGCAGAGCTGAGTACTTCTAAAATTTAATTTTTTTTCTGTTCATACCACAGCCTAACTTCAGAAAAGTCAGTTTTCAGTCCATTAAAGCTGATACTCCTCTCCTCATAGGGAGAAAAGGTCTGATTTTGAAGAGAACCTGGATTAGATTTTAGGTCTATAAAAGCCTACATATGTCCTCAAAGCAAAACCCTGTTCTGTGACAACAGACGTCAGGAGGAGTCACCTAAGGACAGGGTCTCAGAAAAAGGTCACACCGAAGTCCTGACAGCGTGTAATGTTCATGAAAAGAGACAGAAATTCAACGGAGCTGATCTAAAGGGGCGTTTTGCTCTATTTCTGTACTGATGCCCCAAAAGGCAATAGCTGTGTTAGTAATAAAGCCTGGCAAATAAATTCTTCCTTTTACTTGAGCGATGCTCACATTTGCTACAGTGGCATGTAATGTAATATGCCATGCAAGCTTCTCCTGAAATTGCAACCAGGCTGCTGCTTCCATTAAACTGTTTCCAGACTTGCTGTGTTCAAAAGCAGGAGGTTTACTCGTCCAGTAAACCAAACAAGAGGGCACAGTGGATCAGCAGAGCTGTCAGTGTGGGAGAGGCAGCTTCTAGTGCCAAGCAAGAGCCAAGGATGCCTTGGTAACCAGCAGAGCGGTGGAAAAAGTGTCTGAACATAAACATTCTCCCATGAAATTGTGACAGGTGGTTTCTATACTCTTTTACTTAGTTACCCATTTGTAGCTGTTGTCTATCCTCCTCTGTAACCATATGAACAGCATTTAAAAATAAAGATTAAAAAAATATTTCAATCCCTTTCCCATATCAGCCTCCTGCTCCAACAGATGGCTACATGTGCCAGTGCAAGTTTATGCAGTTTTCTTTCCATAAGTGCAGTATTAGTAGTTTTGTGCGAACAGTATATTAAGTCTTTCTGGGTTTACAGGTTTATAATTTTATTCTATCACTCCCCCGATCATGAAGTTATCAAAGTTGTATCCATAAATGCAATAAGTCTTCCCACTGCCATGTTAAGTGTGAGAAATCTTGAGAGACTTGACAACAAAATGCCTATTCTTGCTAGATTCTGAGGCTGTCAGTAAGGTTTTTCAGAAAATAAATTGTAAACAATTCCATGCCTTGAAAATAGGTTCTACCTAGTTCTTTTAGACTCCTTTACCTACCCCTAGCAAGCCTCTTTATTCTTTCACAGTTATCACCAAGTACCTCCGATCCAAATTAAAGTAAAGATTGTCCTCTTACAAGCAGGGAACAAAAATACTGCTGTTGGTCAGATCTGGTCATGGAACTGACAGTATAAGACTTAAGCCCAACTACTCAAGATCTTTCACAATACACTCTTCACATATATGCTGAAGAGCACTTTTCTAATAAAAAGAAAGGAGGAAGGAGACAGATCATGTAATCATTTTTGTGAAATATATGCATTTGCTGGTGGAAAGGTTTTACAACCATCTTCAGTCTGATATGATGACAACCCTCATTGCACTGAAGCAGCATGCTGTATGGTCCTTTACAAATCAACGGTAGGCTCACATTATCTTCAGCAGATGTTCTAAAAGACTAGAATGATAAATTAGTTTAGCTATTCTTCCTTCAGACCATTTCCTTAATTAAAAAAAAAATACACAAAAATCTACTTCATTCCTTTCCCTGTTTTCTGCATTTGTCTTCTTTCCTTGCTTTTTTTCTTTTTTAACTATCTTTAGAAAAAGCCAGAGGAAAAACTAAGTAATGAAAGTTGTTTGTTTCGTTCTGCTAATGCATTTCAAAATTTCATTCTAGCACCAAGAAAGAAATCTCTCCTGCTCTTAGGTGCTTCATCCCTGAGGTTAACAACCCTACAGCTTGAAAAATGCAGCTTCCAATGCAGATCAATGTCACAAGGAAAGACAAGCTCTCTTAAGTGTTTCTAGATCTGCACCCCTACATATTATCTTCCAAACCACTGAATTTGACGAAGTATCCTCTGTCAAATCAGCACAGTGTAAAGGAGTAGGTGGAAAAAGAGCTTCAAGTTTTCATTAGTCACTTCTGCAAGTAATCTCCAGACATGTGAATAACCCATATTCCAATACAATCTCCCAGAACTTTTAATAACAGGCATCCATGACTTTTCTTCCATTGCTTTCTTCCATGGAAGTCTGAGAGTTCAGAAGAGGATGACAAGCCCATTTTCACAAACAATTAAATGAAAAATCCTCCTCTGTGTTTGGATCTCATGCACACCTGACTTTTTTTTTTTCACTTGTTCTTTCTTTTTTCCCCCCTTCAGACAAATGCCCTGCTTACAGAATTCTATAAAACTTGAATGAAAAGTCTCAAAGGAATTTTCTAGCAGCTACTGCAGGTTTGTCAGACTTGCAGCAGCACAATCACTTTCAAAGCAAAAAGGTGTACAGAAGCATAATGAAACTTGTTTTTCAGTGCATATGTGCTATGCTCACAAACATACCATGTCCCACAATTCAGAATTGAGTCAGCTGGCATAATGAAAATTACAGCATCTAAAGTTATTCAGAATATGAGGAACACTCCAGTATATCTTTTCTTACAAAGACATCTAAAACTTAAAATGGAGAAGTTTCAAACTGATAGTGAGAAGAGCTCATCATAAGGACTGCAATTTTATAAGAAAAATTCTATGAATAGCACAGAGATAATGCTCAATTTTTTAAAAAACTATGTATTTCAACAGAGAAATGAAAATCATCGCTGCTGCTTTGATGTGTTCAAGCCAAAATATGTGCTGTAGTAGACTTATGACTACGCTCAAATCAATCTAAAGAAAAAGCTGTAACAGTACAAAACAGCCAAGCCTTCTGCAGTTGGTGGCAATTTGCACCTCCAAGCTGTGAGTTCATCATGAATCACTTTCAACAAGCAACAAATCCTAAGAATCAAATTGGTCAAAAATCACAGCTATCATTAGAACATCAGTGAGAAGTCCTCCATCCTTCCAGTACATTAAGTTTCTCATGAAAAAACTTTCACAAAACTGAGACTGATTGCAGATATTTTGCCTGGTTTTCTCTGCATAGCTGCCTACCAGCAGTACAATCACATTTTATGATTATATAATTTTATGTATCTGGACTACTTTGCCAAATACAGGGAATTCCTTGCCAACTTGAAAGTTAGGGGGTGGTTCCACCACTTTCCCAGGTAGCAGCAAAACCAACCAAGCCATCATTAAACTGCAGAACTTTTCAAGACAACTCTTCTGCATGACATTAATATAACATTTCTATAGCCAACATTTATCAACAGAACCCATTTGTTCATTAAAATTCCCACTATTTACAGGGAAGTCTGGGCAAACATATTTTACACATATTCTCTAACTGTTTAAGTACATTTTCTTTGCACTTACACGAAGATTTAATAAAATGGAAGAGGACGTATTCGAATGCACTAAGCCTGTAGACTGAAAGTATCAGAAATGAATTGTGAAGCTGAGCTTTCACAATGCATAAATAGACATTATCCTTTCATTTCCTCACCACTCTCTTGGCAACATTCAGTATTTTCCTTTTCAGGTAAGTCGTATAGAATTTAATATTAAATTAAAAACATCTGACAAAGCAAAACTGAAATATAACTGACAAATTCTATTCAATTTCCAGGACAGAATGATAAAGACTGAGTCAAAAGCTTGCTGACATGATGTTTGTTACAAACTTAGATTATTTTATATTTATTTATTGTCTAGCTGAAGTTTATCAAGTTATTTTTTCAATCAGAAGCCGCAACAGATCCTCTAGTCAGCAGGAGGAGATAGCAAGTTCTACTCCAGCATTAACTTACACAAATTCCAACAATAAATTTTAAAAATTTTTGCAAAATAAAACAAGAATCTCCACCCAAACTTTTCACACCATTTCTGACTAGCACATCAACACAGAGTAAAACAATTAACAAATAAAACTGTGTGCCTCCACATCCTCTGCAGGCCAGTCCAGAACTGATACAGGAACTTCAGAGAAGCTCATCCACCCAGGAATATGATAAACATATCCCTCACCAGCAATAAAGAGAACGCATGGAAGTTACTTCTACAGAGGCAAAATTATATGTTTATGGGGTTGATTCAAAAATCTTATAATGCAAAATCACCCCCCTGAATTCATCATTCAGTACTGCATCAAATTACTATTTCACTACTTGCTTTTTGCTGAACTGCTAAATCCAGAAATATATGTAGGCTTTTACTGGAGAGTGGAGCAGAGGATATCAGTGAAAAATATGCCACATGTGAAAGAGATGCATATGATCAATAATTCTGACAATATACAATACATTTATGTCAAAAGAAAAAGTGATCACAGAAAGGTATTTACTGAACTATATCAAAACCCAGAAGTCACCATGTAGGTGGAAGAAGCACTTAATGACTGACAGAGCTGCTGTTGGGAGAAGTTGTCCTGACACTAACATTATGATAGCAGTATTAAGAAAAATAAAGGCCTTAAGATTCTGTTTCTTAACTAACCATCAGTACATTCATGTACCTTCCAAAGTACCAGAAGAAAAATCTAATCAGAGATTCCGGAAGCCAGTATGGACCTACTTAAGTGAACTCAAGTTCAGAAAATAGTAATTAATCTGTTCTTCCCAAACTAAGAGCACCAGTTACATTTTTCTCTAGTTCAGAAACAGGCTTTGGAGAACTGGTATTGCACAGACTCTCTGTTGTTTCAGTTAATATTTGCTAGGATATTTCTCTTCATTTCAACAGGCTTTGTAAGCTGTAATTATCATTTTATCAGTACCCGAAACACTCAGGAACATTTTAACACTAATATTATCCAAAACCCAATTCACAAACTGTGTATAGCACTGCCTCACAGCTGACTATATTTGACTTGCTGGGACTTCAAAGGGAAATAACCCCATAGATTTGTCTGTGTCTGCTCAGCAGCTCCCGTGACCCTTAAGGGGCACATCTACACTCACATTTATACAGAAGTCACCAAACACGACAGCCCAAAGCCTCACCTGCCCCATGCTGAGCACTCCCATACATTCTCACCCCAACAAACTTATGCTGACCCCAAAGACTTGCCCAGGGCAGCTACTGAAACCTGCAGGGGCAAATGCCTGGTGGCAGCAGGCACTGGGCAAGGATTTCCCCTAAAGAACAAAATAATCCTTTATCCCTTACCTCTGCAGCCTTGTGGGACCAGCCAGGCCCACCTACTCTGCAGCCTGATCATAGTCCCCACCAACGGCTCCATCCATGTTCTCATCTATGAGGGCTCTGGGAGAAACAAGAACTGCCTGCCCAAGACAGACAGAGCACCTGCTCAGAGGCCAGCTCTTTAAACACCCCACCCATGCTTACAGTGTGAGGGGAAAACGTCAAAAACTGTGCAGGCAGGTTTGGTTTTAGAGATTTTAGGGATTGGGTTTGTTTAAGATTTGTACAACAAAATAGCTAAAAAAAAAGAAAGTTATATGACCCTTTTTGCTGTAGGACTTCAATGGCTGGTCAACCTCCTTGCACTAAGATGCAACATTGATGATTTCTAGCCTGCTCAGCTACAACTTCTTGAAGTTCTTTCTGTCCAGAGTCAGGGACATGAAGGAGACTATGGCAAACACTCACTCCTCAGATAAGCCCTTATCTCCTACTGTGACAGACCCCAGCCTATCTAGAAAACTGATCCACACAGAGAAGATCTTCATCTTCATAGAGCACTTGGCACTAACCGCCTATTAAACTATATATTTTTTCCCTTTCCCATCTACGTTCTTTTGGACACATTTTCCGCACTATAAGTTAATTTCCCCCCTGGTTAACTTGGGATCTGTGTTTAACTAAATATTACCATAGGGAATATTATTTATCAATAAAATATGTCCAAAACATTAGTCATTTCTTAAGATCAGAAAACTAAAATGGAAGAACTCTAGAGCCTGTACTAACACAGCAAACAGAGACGATGGCTTTAGATTTGGGTAGAAAAAAACACTTGGAGGAAGAAAGTTGATGGAAGCAACAAATTTAATATATGAAGTAGATGAAAACATAATACTAAGAGAAAAATGTAATTTAAAATTTGCTTTAAAAAAATTCCACATGCCTGGACTTTCTTTCCTTGTATAACACGGAAGTAAACACAAGTGGTTGAATTACTTCTATGCATTAAACAATGGTTTGCAATTTATTAGTAGGCATGACAGTATAAGCAAAGGAAAACTTCCATAAAAACAATAAAAGAAATAATACAACTGAAATAATTATTGTAATAAAAACATTCTAGGTAACTCTTGACCCAAAAAAAGGGCAACTCTATTTTCTGAGACAAAACATGTAAATTAAGTTTGTATACAGTGTGAAAGAGACCACCTCACATGACTTATATTGCAGTACACACAGTGTTTTTTAAAGAAGGAACTCCAGCAAAATAATAATGAAACCTTCAGAAAATAATTGCTATAACACTGAATCTTCACTCTTTAATCATATTCAGTGACAGAGAAGAAAAACCCTTTAATTGGGGAGTACAGAAAAAGCAAACATGAATCGCTGTCAAACTAGTTATTTGATCCCACATTGATATACAACTGATCTCTTCCTGGAGTATAATTCACAAGCTGCATAATGATAAGCATACTCCCCTAGAAAAGAGACCCTCTGCTTTTACTCTTAACTAGTAATAGCAAAAAACATATCTCATCACTCTACCATTACTACCACAGTTCAATTCCTTTAAATACTAGAACACATGGTGAAATATTTTTTGTTCAGTTCCACTGGATTTCTGTTGAGAGTAATCTAGGACTCTATCTACAACCGAAACACAATAGCTGTCAGTTAAGTCATCAGAAATAATTCGAATACTTTCATACTATGGTCACATTTTGATCTGTCTTGTACTAATGGTTAGTGCTGCTCCTTTTCTCTTCTCTTTCCCTGAACATGCTGCTGCTCTAAGCTTTCATACACTGAAATATTCCACTAAGATCCAAACCTCTGTCAACACGCTGCTATATAAGCATACAAGAATGACAACTTAAAAAGACTACCTCACTTTTTGTTATATTAAATAAAGACATGAGAAATAAAATCATGACAGAGATTAACAAGGCAAAATGATATTCTGACATCCATGATATAGCATGTATTTATAAAGGATCATTTTAATTTTGTCTTTCACCACCAAGCAAATCTGTAACTGTTAAAAACATTTATTCAGATCTAGCAAGATGCAAAGACTTGTTAGCAGAGATGAAAAAGTGGCTGATCACGTCCTTCACTCACTCATCCCAGAGGGCGTTCAGCCAAGCATGTATCAGAAAAAATTGCCCATACTACCCTCTTAATACAATTATAAATAAGGCTGCCAGAGAGAGAAATACAAAGGTGATCCGAGAAAAGCATCACTTTTAAGCCTTCCCCTACCTTTTCCCTGGTATTTACAAACCGCAGGCAGTACTGCTGGGGAATCTCACCAGGGTGGCTGCCGAGAGGTCTCATGTGGCGTTCCCAGCTTCCCACCGCCTCCCTCTGCCTGGATGTTAAGCATTCCCGAGAAAACCCACCCTGACATGCACAGAATGAATCCTGCTCAAGTTGGAAGCATGTGATAACTAGGCTTCAGGTTGAAACAGGAAACCCCAGTACCCAATTAGTCCCAGAGATTTAACCAAGCCCCATCTTACCGTTTTGCTGTTGCCCGGATCAGGTCAGATTCACCTGCAACTCTTTGGCATCTCTCTAGCAATGTTAGTGTTTGCAGTCAGGCTGGGCTCATTCAGCAACTGAATTCACAACATCTTTCTGCACTAGCAAGCTGAAATGGTACGGCTGTACTACAGCTAAGAAAGGGGGAAATCTAAAGCAGCAAACAAAGAAATCCCTGAAGACAGGGTAATCCCTGTGGAGTAAAATATTAAAGGTACAGATGAGCACTGAGGGTACAATATTTCTCTGTCTAAAATTCATCAGCAATACTATGCTCTTTCTAAAAAGATTTTTTTTTTTTTAATATATGATGGACTTGCCTGTGGAGTTCCCAGAAAGGCAGAGTATCCAGGCTCTGCAGCAGCATTGCAGCCAAAGTAACCATGCATATGCTATCTAGGCAATTTACAGCAGTCTTTTTGAAAAGATATTGATTTACAATGTAACACTGCCTCAACCCAACACAGAACTGCAGCCAAAATAGCTAATGGTGATTTCACAGGAATTAAGGGAAAAAACTCAACATTCAGTCAAAAGGATGCAACTAATCATTCCCAATTCAATTCCACTCCAGTCCTGAAAAAATTAGCAAGTTCTTGAGTGACAAATAGTAATACTATAGCAATAATCTATGGGCATCTGGAATCAAGCACTATGAATACCACTGTCCACTTTTACAGAAACAATAAATATTAAAAATCATTTAAAATTTATTGAGTCAAAATATCAACTATGAAGTTAGTTTCAGCATTGTAAGGATAAAACTTAGTATTTAATTTATGAACGTACAAAATACACAAAGCTGTGAGTAAGCAACAGACACCTACTCTGTGCTGGGAATTCACTACTGAGCCCAAGTGAGCTTGGGTGCGGTAGGAGGGAAAAGAGGGCAACAGGACTAAACCCTCAGGGAGGGCTTCTACAAAAGGGATGCAGTGAATTTTCTCCATCTCCTACTCCTACAGCAACCCCTGCTGGCCTGTGCTTCAGATGGCTCCTGGCTCCCCAGAAACCTCCCAGGGTTGGGGGAGTACTGGACAGACTATACTAGGAGAGGGAACAGTAATGTGCAAATAAGCAAAACCTTCAGGAGGGAAAGAACGCAGCTCAGCTTACATGACATCCTCAACACCCTGAAATATTTTTCATTTTTATGTAATGAAGAGGTGCAGTGAACTAGCAGGCAAAGCACAGCCCTGGCTCACGCCCCAGGCAGCTCCAGTGACTCTCATCACAAAACCATCAGAAATGGGCTCCCCTGTAGAGTCCCACTTTGAAGAAAGCAGAGTGGGCGTAAACATTTGCTCGAGTCTCACCACAGTCACCAAGACTTAAACACATGCTGAAATACTTCTCAACTCCAGGCTGACAGCTGAACCTAGCATCAGTGGCTTCAGTGACAATAAATCTTGAATGGCATGAGCAAATTCCCTAAAATGCTCCCAAAATTACGTAGTACTTGTCATCTTTTCCCTCATCTATTTCACAACCTTAGTCACAGGGGCATATTCCAGAAGACTTCTCAGTTTCTCAACTTGGTTTCTAAGCAGATAGAAGGCTTCACATCTCCTGAAAAAAAGATGACTTCTACTCTCTAGGACAAAAGTTTCTTCTAGGGTGTCCCAAGTGTGGGGCTCAGAAGAAAACATGAAAAAAAAAAGCTTCCAGCTGAAATTATGAGAAAATACATTCAAAACATTTACATTTCTTGACCTTATTCTGTCAACATCAAATTTGTCTGAGACTGAGGGAGAATAGGACAGAAGGATGCTCAGGAGAAAAAAGCTAGTGAGTAAGCACGTGCAGAGACCAGTATGTGTCAAAAGATGGGCACCATGTTAAGGGAAAAGTAATGGACAGCCATGGGAAAAGAAAACACAAAAGACAAGCCAGAGAAACATTGAACTGCATTCCAGAAGCAGGCAAAGTGTAGGGCCAAGGCACAGAAACAGAAACCCAGCCAAACAGCCTACAAAGTCATAGAATCATAGAATACGCTGAGTTGGAAGGGACTTATCAGGATCATCAAGTCCAAGTCCTGTCCCTTCACAGTACCATCCCAAGAAGCACCATGTGCCTGACAGCGTTGTCCAAACACTTCCTGAACTCAGACAGACTTGGTGCTGTGACCATTTCCCTGGGGAGCCTGTTCCAGTGCCCAGCTACCTCTTGGTGAAAAACCTTTTCCTAATATCCAATCCAAACCTCTCCTGATACAGTTACATGCCATTCCCTCAGGTCATGTCACTGGTCACCAGAGACAAAAGATCAGTGTCTGCCCCTCCACTTCCCTTTGTGAGGAAGCTGTAGACTGAAATGAAGTCTCCCCTCTGTCTCCTCTTCTCCAGGCTGAACAAGCCAAGTGACCTCAGCTGCTCCTTGTATGGCTTCCCCTCTAGACCCTTCATCATTTCCATTGCCCTCTTTTTGACACTCTCTATATCTTTCTGATATTGTGGTGCCCAAAACTGCACACAATATTCAAGGTGAGGTTGCACCAATGCAGAGCGGAGCAGGACAATCACCTCCCAGCTGGCGATGCTTTGCCTGATGCCCCCCAGGACATCGTTGGCTCTCCTGGCTACCAGGGCACTGCTGACTCATATTCAACTTGCCATCAACCAGGACCCCCAGATCCCTTTCTGCAGTGCTGTTCTCCAGCCCCTCATCCCCCAGTCTCTATGTACATCCAGGGTTGCCCTGTTCTAGGCGCAAAATCTGGCACTCAACCTTATTAAATTTCATAGGGCTGGTGATTGTCCAGCCCTCTGATATGTCTAGGTTTCTCTGCAGGACCTCTCTGTAATGGGATATAACTCAAAGAAGCCAAACCCTTCCATATTTTAAAGTTAGTTATTTTTACTGTATTGAAAAATCTGCATTTATGACATTAAAGTCCTTCTGGTTGCCTTTGTCTTTGACATCTCTCAACAGATTCAATCTAGCTGGGTTTTAGCTTTTGTAACAGCATCTCTGCATGGCTGGAAGATGTCTCTGCATTCCTTCCTGGTTACTTGTTCCTGTTTCCACCTTCTGTATAATTCCTTTCTACATTTGAGTCTTGTTAGGAAGTCTTTGTTCATCCATGCAGGCTTCCCAACATTTTTGCTTGACTCCCTACTGTTCTTATCTCCCTTCTTCTCCTGTGCTAGCCCCATCCCTTCCCTTAATCCCAAACCCATTTGCAGACTGTGGTTGAACATAACGTGGTTGGAACACAAATACATGCTCTGTTGCTGCCCATGGAACCACAGAGAGGATTGGGAAACCTGGCTGAAAGGCTAAGGCCATCTAGAATTACTAATGGAATTGATAGACCACACAAAGCCCCCTGTAGCATGACACTGGTTTGTTTTCCAAGGGGATGGGAGAATAACTAACTAAAAAAAAAGTTAATAAAATAATATTAAAAAAAATTAAATACCTATGGGTTTTGATTTTAAAGTTCTGCATGGAAGTCAGCTCCAAACACAAGTTTCACATGATCAATACTTTAAGTCTTGCTTTCATCTCAGAGCAGGCTCCAAAATGCTCTGTGGCACTAGAGAACAGTTCCTCACGTATAAGGAGGCATCTTTGGAGCTTTTCAAGATAATAGTTATACAGTCATCTGCAAATTGCTATACTTCAAACAGAGAGATTAAACAATGTCACAGCTCTGATGGTCAATTAACTAAACATGCAAACCATCATTTATTAATATGCCATAGTGAAAAAATGCCAGTAATTACCTTGTGTTCTGTGTGGTAATATTACATACTGTTAAAATGGAATTTGTAAGTAATGTCCTATTTTCATTACTCTATATTGAATCATCCACCAGAGATGAGAGGAGACAGGACGCAAAGAAGAAAGGCAGCTAATAGTTCACTCCTTTCCAAGAAGTAATAATCAAATGCAGTAATTAGTACAAGTTTCATACATCCATGAGCCCATTTTCTCCTCATAGAAGAAACTGCATGACTAAGAAGAGCCACTGATCCTCAACACAAACCCTTCCATTTTGACAGCTGCAGACTGAACATACAAGGGAAAAGTGAACACATTTTGCGCTTTTGAAAATTTACTCACTTGTGAAAGTCATTTAGACATCTAGCCAGTCACTTCATAAGCCACTGATAATATTTCACAAAAGAATTATTTACAAGTTGTGTTCAGAAACAGAGGGCTGGATGGGACACTATCTGTCCAAGTCCAGTTCAGGTCCTTGCTACCACAGGTGACAATAAAATATGACCTCTTTTTTAAATTGCCAAGTTTGAGTTCAGTCTGAAGTTTAGTACAGAAGACATGACCTTAATAAAACAATCCAGCAGTGACACAAATGTGTTGAATGCAAAGAAAATCATTTGTATCTTAAGACAGCAAGTGAAGCAGTGGATAATATTGCACAATGGAATGCACATTATTCCAAGTACAACATGCTGTGAAACTTGCTTCATAATACCAATATTTGAAATATACCATCTGCATTATCTGGTATGGTAGAACATCACTTAAAAAGTCACTGTCTAAAATAAAATGCCATGCGACAGTGCCAATCATTTTTGCAACTTCTAAGACCAAAAGATTTTATGGGTTTAGGGATTGGTTTCATCTACAGTTTGAATTACAAAGAATGTTTAAACTGCCGATTCAAACAGAACAACAACATGTTGTGCAATGACTTTACACATCTGAAACACACTTCAAATCAGTCCAGATATATTTTCAGCTCTTTGCATATAAAGGGTTAACCGAATGACTTCATACAATTATACTCTTTCTGTGCAATAGGAAAACCTAACTCCAACATTCCCAACATGGCCACATCTTACTGTGAATACTAATACAGTTGCACAGAGATTGTTTTATTTGTTATTGATACTTTTGCGTTCCTTGCTATGGTGGCAAAGATCTCACATAAATAAAATAATTCAGACTACAACACATTGGTGCAGTGTATCTATGATAAGAACTTACATTTGGTCTTTTACCTTGATTTAGGGTTCACTTTGAGGGAAATCAAATATTATTTTGCAAGCCTCACTTTTTCTCCTTTTTTTTTTAAGCTCTTAGTTAACGGCATTGTACAACTACTATTCTACAGAATTATGTTAGCCTCTAATTATTAGCCAGAGTACTTAAAGAGAAGACATGCAAAGGCCAGAAGCATTCATATCTGCAGCATGATCAGCAATTAATATACACAGATACCAAGTACAGAGCCTGGGCAAAGTATGAAGTTCTGTGATTATTCTACTTTTAAGAAAGCAGATCTGTGGGCTTTCCCACTGGTGGTGGGCATCTAGCTAGATGCAAAATTGGACTGCAACATACTTCAGTCTGCAATAATAAAGCATGCCTTGCTATATAAAAACAAATGAATAGTCTTCTCCCGGCCCTGTCTCCCTCATGCTTGCAAAAACAATCACAACTATTACACAAAGACAGAATTCTATCTCAGACAGTGCTGTGTTCATGCCTTTGTCATACATTAAAATTACACTGAAAAAAAATGCCTATTTGGAAAGAATATGAAGCCTATACCAAGTGTCAGGTAAAATAACCTGCATCTTGTTTGCCTAAATTCCTCATCCCCAATTTGCAGGAGAGTGATAGCAGAGTCATTCATCTTCAGTATCATAAAGTTACATGTGCTAGCAACAGGAGCAACATTTCACTATAGAAATGAAGGTATCTTTGTAATGCATAAATAAAATTCCAGACAAAATATACACCACAATTCCCATGCCTTATGATGTACCTGTATACATACATAACCTAAGTCTTAATATTACTAATATTTTGTGTAAAAAGCACCACAACCTCAGATACTCAGGAAAAAAAAAAGACATTTAAATCAACATCTTAGTCAAACATTGTTCAAAAACACTTCAAAGAACTCAAGCAGTACAAAATTCAAATGTATGCTCTGTGACTGGAAGATAATAGCTATCAGCAAGATGACTTACTGGAGTAGCTTTAATTAAACTAACCTATCTACTGTGACACAGAATTCCTAAAACCACATAGCTGACAATTCTCATATTTGCAATTAAAAAAAAAAAAAGGCTAATCAGGAAAGCATAATAATATTTCTATGACACAAAGTTTAACGATGAATACTAGAGACAGAGTTTTAAAAGTTTTTCTTTAGGGACAGTTATAAGGAATTAACAATAGATTTTTAATATCTACCAGTATGGACTCCAGGGAAGAATTCCTGAAAATGTTTCATTTTCAAGTTACATATATTGCTACAGCTCATATTGTACTGGGACAAAGCTCAGTGCTATCCTATTCCAAAGTTACCCACAGCATTATAGCTAGGAGAAGGAAGTTTTCTATAAATTAATTAAAACAACCCAAAATTATGGATTCACCTTCATCTCTTTCTCAAGTTTAAATATGTCATGCCCTGAAACTCTTGTCTTCTTTGAAAGCGCTAGATTTTAGCCTCCTTTCGTTTTTACTCTGGGATTTTCACACAAAAGGCTTTGTTGTTGGGTTCGTATTGGGACAAGAGTCATTTAATATCTTCATTAATGACAGAGATGAAGGGATCGATTGTACCCTCAGGAAATTTGCTGATGACACCAAGCTAAGTGATGTGGTTGACACACCTGAAGGAAAGGATGCCATCCAGAGGGACCTGGACAAGCTTGAGAAATGGCCCCATGAGAATCTCATGAGGTGCTGGAGCAGGTCCAGAGAAGAGCAACAAGGCTGGTGAAGGGACTAGAGCACAAGTCCTATGAGGAGAGGCTGAGGGAGCTGGGGTTGTTCAGCCTGGAGAAGAGGAGGCTCAAGGGAGACCTCATCACTTTCTACAACTACATGAAAGGAGGTTGTAGCCAGATGAGGGTTGGTCTCTTCTCCCAGGCAGCTATCAGTAAGACAAGAGGGCATGGTCTTAAGCTGTGCCAGGGGAGGTTTAGGTTGGATATTAGGAAGAAATTCTTTACAAAAAGGGTAATCAGGCATTGGAATGGGCTGCCCAGGGAAGTGGTGGATTGTCCGTCCCTGGAGGTTTTTAAGATGAGACTGGATGTGGCACTTAGTGCCACGGTCTAGTAACCACAGCAGTGTTGGATCAAGGGTTGGACTTGATGACCTCGGAGGTCCCTTCCAACCCAGCTGATTCTATGATTCTACGAATAAGACCAAGTGCAAGGTGCTGCACCTGGGTCAGGGCAACCCCCAGTACCAAATACAGGCTGGGGGATGATCACGAGCAGCGCTGTGGAGAAGGACTTGGGGGTGTTGGTGTGTGAGAGGCTGGACATGAGCCAGCAATGTGCCCTTGAAGCCCAGAAAGCCAAACGTGTCCTGGGCTGTATCACCAGCAGTGTGGCCAGCACAGCAAGTGAGGTGATTCTGTCCCTCTACTCTGCTCTCATGAGAACCCATCCAGAGTGCTGCATCCAGCTCTGGGGTCCCCAGCACAGGAAGGAGATGGACTGTGTAATTTTTGTTTTATGATGGTTAATATTTAATATATTTATAAAAACAGGATTTCTACAACATAATGGCAGGTCTGGTTTTGTTCTCCTTTCTTTTATTATTTGTCTCTGAAGGTTTACTTATTTTTTAGACTACTGTTAAACACCAGTCACTATCTTCACGCTACTATCCAATGACCATATAATTCTTATCTAGAATAACGTAATTTGTTTAGACTCATCATTACACATGCATAGCTGCAGTTAAGTTCTTCATATGCATCAGTTTGTACATATCAGCATGAAATAACATTATAATTTTATCATCCAAATAGTCTATACTGCAAAATCCTTGGGCAACTTTTGGCAGTTCAAATAATTGGGTTTTTTAATGCATCAATTTTTCATCCCTCTTCCATGTCTTGTGTCTCCTACCTGAAGGGTTAGTTGTCATTCCCCTCTAAGGCTCACATATGGGTATATTGCTGGTTCCTTATGGCATACATGACACGTGACAAATGAATAAGCACCATGCAAATCACAATGACTGGAAAAGCTGCTGATGATGAAAGTTAAACACTAGGTCAGATGGTGGCATGGTATGAAATTAAAGAAGTTGCTGACAAACTCAGTAGAAACATTTGAGTAATACCTGACTTAGGAATATTGTTGCTTCTCATAATAAAACATGAGGAGCAGCTGTGAGAATCATCTTCCCCTCCTTCCAGCTATATTTGTCTAGAAGTCTGCACTACTTAATGGACAAGAGTTTCACTGCAGTCACCCACACCTTTGTTCTTTACTAATTAAATTGACATAGAATGATGATCAGCAAAAAGGCATGTCAAAGCTCAAGCTAGTGCAACGCTGAGTCAAGTCCTCACAGGAAACAAGCACCAGAACTGCAGGTATTACACTAATATTTATCTGTTCTTTGGTTAAATATAAAGGGTTGATTTTGACTTAAGAAGTCCTTTACTGTCTGGGTCACTAGCCCCTTGCAGACTGCTTTTCTTGTCCTGTTTTATCTCAGTAATTCAGACAAGAGGGTTGCATTCACCTGGGCATTCTCACTGAAGGGCACTTCAGTCCAGAAGTTGATAAAGCTTTAATGCATGTTGAGCAGCTTATCTATTTTCCCAGGACTTCTTAGGCAAGAAATAGAAAGCATCTCAGGAGGAGTGAGCTGCTGAAAACAGAAAACTTCAGAAAGGACAAGAGAAAAAAGCCTCTTTCTCATGCTATAAAAAATATCTCTACAGAAATGCAAGTAGTGGTAGCACAGTTACTACAGCTTACATGTTCACAGAACAGCCATTCTCATAAAAAATTCCACCTAAGCACTTTTTTTTTCCTCCTCAGACCACCTCTTTCTGTATCTCTAGAGCTGAACCCCATTACAATATGTTGTTAAATAGACTATTGCCCTACCATCTCATGAAGTAGAAGAACATGGATTTCATGTGATGGAGCACACAGTGGCTACAGAGGGCTGGAACAGATTTATAAATCAACAGACTTATTTGAGAGCAAATATGTGGCCTATAAAGAAAACTGAAGAAGCCTCTGAAGTTTTAATAATTGTAAAAGGAGCAAAATACCACTTTCAGAGGTGGGAAAGAATTTCCCTTACCTTGTTTCAGATATTCAGTAATTTCTTGAATTTTTATAAGAAATTTTAAACAAACATATTGTCTCAGTCTAATAAATTCAAATTACACTTCTCTTGGTTAAAAGACATAGGAAAAATACACTCATTAATCTATCTAGCCTTTATCAATCTCTCTTGTATCAAGTTGAAGACTCCCTGCTACATAAGGAAAGAGAAGAAATTAAGGTTTATGATAAAACAGGTGAACAATTCCATAGAACTGACAGGTTTAAGGTTGAATGGACATCTTCTTCCACTTAAATTACCCCTACAGGATTTACAGCACAATGTTTCAAACCAGAGAGACAAAAAAATACTCAACATTTTATTTTGCATGACAGCTCTCGGTAGTATTGGGGAGCGGGAGAGGTGTGCTTCCAAACACCAAGTTTAAAAAATAACTTGTACTAGGTAGTCATCGTATATCAAAATCACCACACAGTGCTTTATAACTTCACTATTTTTGTTTTGACCATTCCAGAAGGTATCTGAAATATGCATAAATGCAGTCGTGCATCTCTCTTTAAGCATGGTTGCCTTGGTGCTCAGGCACTTACTTCTCCAGAACTCTCACAAGACAGAATCACGAAGTCACAGAATGGTTCAGATGGGAAGGGATCACAGTGGGTCATCTGGTTCAACCTCCCTGCTCAAGCAGGGTCATCCTAGAGCACATTGCCCCGAGTTGCATCCAGAAGTTTTTTTAACATCTCCATTGAGGGAGGCTCCACAACCTCTTTAGAGAATCTGTTCTAGTCACTCACACTGTAAAGAAGTTCTTTCTCATATTCAGATGGAACTTCCTGGGCATCAGTTTCTGCCCATTGCCTCTGGTTTTATTGTTTGGCACCACTGAGAAGAGCCTGGATCCATCCTCTTGACACCCTCCTTTCAATTAATTAGAGACATTCATGAGATCCCCTCTCAGCCATCTCTTCTCAAGGCTGAACAGGCCCAGCCTTTCCTAATAGGAGAGATGCTCCTGTCCCTTAATCATCTTTGTAGCCCTCAGCTGGACCCACTTTAGGAGCTCCATGTCCCTCTTGTCCTGAAGAGCCCAGAACTGCACACAGTATTCTGGGTGAGGTTTCTCTAGGGCTGAGTATAGGGGCAGGATCACTTCCCTCAACCTGTAGACAATGGTCTTGCTAATGCACCCCAGGATATCACTGGCCTTCTTGGCCACCAGGGCACACTGCTGGCTCATGGGCAGCTTTTTGTCCACCAGGACTCCCAGGGCCTTCTCCACAGAGCTGCTTTCCAGCAGGCTAGTCCCCAGCCTGCCCTGGTGCTTGGGGTTATTCTTCCCGAGGTGCAGGACCTTACACTTGCCTTTGTCAAATTTCAGACATTTCCTCTCTGCCCCTCTCTGCAGTTGTCAAGGTCCTTCTGAAGGGCAGCACAGCCCTCTGCGGTATCGGTCACTCCTCCCATCTTTGTCTTGTCAGGGAACTTGCTGAGGAGGCATCCGTCCCTTCATGCATGTCATTCATGAACAAGTTAACAATACTGGGCCCAGTATTGGAACTTGGGGGACACCACTAATGATGGGCCTCCAATTAGACCCCGGGTCACTGATTACAGTTTTCTGAGATCTGCCATTCAGCCATTTCTCAATTCACTTCACTGTCTACCCATCCAGTCCACACTTCCTGAGTTTGCCTATGAGGATGTTGTGAGACAGTGTCAAAAGCCTTGCTAAGTCAAGGTAGACAATATCCTCTGCTCTCCCCTCATCCATTCAGGTAGTTGTTTCATCATAGAAGGCAATCGGGTTGGTCAAGCATGATTTACCTTTAGAGAATCCATTCTGACTACTTCAGATCACTTTCTTATCATCCATGTGGATAGAGATGCCTCCAAAATGAGGTGCTCCATGACCTTTCCAGGGACTAATCAAGGCTGACTGGCGGGTAATGTCATGGGTCCTCCTTCTTCCCCTTTTTGAAAACCTGGGTGACATTTGCTTTCTTCCAATCCTCAGGCACCTCTCCTGATCATCACAACCTTTCAAAGATGAACATGAGTGGCTTGCTGTGGTGTCCATCAGCTCTCTCAGCACTCATGGATACACTAAACCCATTTGCAAAATCTTCCGTGGGAAAAAAACAAACCTGGTACTATATTTAATTTCTGACAGATTTAGCAGAAGATTATTATGAAAAGAATTCTTACTTTACCAAAAAACAATGCCAAAATCCCTTAAAGCAGTCATTCTCACAATCTAAGATGTCCCATGACTACCTACATACAGTTAAAATTATAATAATGTATTGTTTCTCAAAAAATGAAACATCATGAGCTATATGGCTCATGGACAAAATTATGCACCAATGAACACAATTTCTTAGAAACTTCTTGTATGAAGTAGAATCATTGATACTTAATTATTCTGTTGTTCTTCCAATTAATAAGATGCCTTCTTAACTGATACTTGAAAATAATATTAGTATTACTGTACCAGTTTAGTCATTAAAATGGGTCTTCACTACTAGACTTTTTAGAGACAGAGAAGTAAGATGAGTGTCCTTGGCCAAACCAACTACCTATTCCAGTCAAAGACGGAGGGAACTCCACCCTCCCTTGTCTTCTGTTTCAGTGTGGGGGTTTCATAAGCAGAACAGTTTAGAGGTAAGAGGAGAATCGATTAAGAAAACCAGAGTGATGCTACCCATTAAAAAGAAAAAAGGAAGGAAATTTCTTATAGCAAAATGTATTTGTCATGTTTGCTATGGGCTCTCAGCTGTAATATATCTTGTCTTTCTGTAAAACTTAGTTTGCAATCTGAACAACGTATTTGCTGTAACTTTAAATTATTGTTTCTCTCATGCTATCTAGTCTGATGTTCAAATAAAGCATTTCATCTTCAGCCAGGTTGTGCCTGCCTCAGATAATACCAGTGAGTGACAATATGCCTCCCACATTAACATTAGGAAAGCTTTACTCAGATTTTAAGGTGTTGCCCAAATTAAAAACAACCCAAACTACAATATGTACATGAGCAGTCATAGGACACAAGAAAATGGCATGAAGCTTCACCAGTGGAAATTCAAATTGAACATTAGGAAAAGGGTGTTCATTGAGAGGGTCGTTAGCCACTGGAACAGGCTCCTCAGGGATGTGGTCATGGCACCAAGCCTGCCAGAGCTCAAAGAATGTACGGACAACACCCTTAGTCATATGGTTTAGTTTTAGGTGGTCCTGAGAGAAGCAGGGAGATGGACTCGAGGATCCTTATGGGTCCCTTCCACTGTGAGATATTCTGTGATTCTATGTGTAGATCCCCATTTTATTGGATAAAACCCTCTGTTTACAAAACCTCCTAAAGGATCAGGAGCAAAACAAAAATTTTACCCTAAAAACCAATACTGCATTTAATTATGAATGGCAAGTGGATAAAGAGGTCTAGAACAAGCAAACCAACAAAACATATAAATTATGATTCCCCTAGAGCATTTCAAGGACAAACTGCAACTTAAACTGAGCAAAGATTTGAAGGCCTCAGAAATGTAAATGCTGCAGAATACCTCTTTTGAGGTATGATTCCCAACAGAACTGGGAGAGCCTTTATATATAAGGTACTCCAGCATAACATTATGGCTGCTGCCTGACAAAATTTTGAATCCTGCAATACTTTTAGAGCTTATAATATTGAGGGCTCATATAGAATAGAATATCTAATAGAATATCTATCTGTCCTTAGAAAATGTTGTAGAAATAATTTAAAATGTAAAAAGACTGAAAACTAATAGATACAATTACTAAGGCAATAAAAATTCAGACAAGAAGAATTCCAACTAAGATTCCATTGAAGCCACAGTGATATAAAAAAGCCATACATAAAATTGCTGTAAAAGTTCTTATGGCTGCCTCTGGATTTCATATGCCAAAAAAAGATCTGACACTTTCAAAATAAACAGTTCCTATTTGAAATGTTACAATAAAAACACACATCTCATACTGTACACTTATATCGGAGGTGTTTACATTCCTGCAGAGTCTCATTAACCTCAGTGCAACCAGTATGTTGAGAGATAAACACACAAAAGACTGGTTGTTCTTTAACTGCCCATGACAGCATGAACCTCCAATTACAATACATGCACAGATGGCTAATTGGTTTTATCACAGTTTTCACAGCTCTGGGAAGGGGGACACCACCTTTCCCAATTTCTCTGAAGGCTAGTACCAGCAGCAGAAAACCAATTCATGTATCAAGGCCCCTCAGGTCCTGTTGTCCTACTCAGTCAAAGAAAAAAAAAACAGAAAAAAGTTCTATAGTAGTTTACATGATATGCTCAACATCCCCAGTGCAATGTTAAGTAGGTCTTCAGTACACTCATTGGTTTTATCTCTCAGTTACTTTTGAAATGCTAAGAAGATGGTCACATAAATGCCAAATCCTAAACATCTCAGAACAAGAACAAAGTTCATGAGACTCTCAATTAAGTTGTCAGAAATGACAACACTGAAAACCCCAGTGTAAAAGACGAGTAAAACAAGCGCAAGAAGAAGTCTTCACAGCTAAAGTCAAATTTTAACAGGGTATTTTGGTTCAAATTCACTGTACGTAACATTCCTCCTTCTTCTAAAATACCTGATAATAGAGATCTCTCATACAGATTAATCTGTAGCTATATTGTTAACAGGAAGACTAGATCACAGGTTTCTGTAATTAAGTTCAAACAGTGCCAGCATTAATAGCTACCATCCAAAATGGATCAGCCGTGTTTAAGTTTTGCTTATCACTGAGTTTCACACCTACTTTGCTGAAACAGAATGGGGAAACTGAGGACTCCACAGAAAGATCTGAATTCCCAAAAGAACGACCAAATATTAGAGATAATCTTCCCCCACACTCCCAAACTCTTACCCATTCTCCCTAAAAACTGCTTCTGATACTGCCTTTGTTCCTAGCCCTCCATACCCACTCTTACGCCTTTATCCTCATAAAGGTATTATATTATTACCCTCACATGGGTATTATACATAACCATACACACCTGAACCCTTCCTGAACCCTCCAAATTTCTTGTTAGGCTCCTTTTTCTGCATATTTTAGAAGCACTGAATATACTCAGAGGAACAACAGCATCTTTGGTCTCACGTTCTCCAGGCATCTCAGGTTATCACCCAAATCCTGAGGGATGCATCCCTGAGGGGATACATCGCAGAAGGAGTCTGACTCTGTCCCTTCTCAGAGCGAAGTCCCTTCTCATGCTTCAGCATATGCACAGGTAGTTTAGCACAGGTCCTATATGGAATTGCAGTGTGCTTTTACAATATGAAATCCTACAAAGTTGAGCTATGCTTTAACAAGTTTCTAATAGGCATTAATTAAGACTATTTTCAGTGTGCCAAGTTAAGGAAATTTGGACAAAATTACAAAAGCAGAAGAAAACTCCTTTTTGAAATAAAGGCTAGGCCTTGCCAAACTTTAAGTGTCTGAGACAATAAGGATGTTTAATTTCTAAAATTACTGATCACTCTTACACCTCCTTACCTTTCCTGAAAATTGGCATCTGCAAAGTGAAGCAGCCAACAGCCTGGCTTGCAGAATGCACATGCTATCAAGTAAGGAGAACAACAGCTCTT
The DNA here is from genome assembly GCF_003984885.1 of Neopelma chrysocephalum. NCBI lineage: Eukaryota > Metazoa > Chordata > Aves > Passeriformes > Pipridae > Neopelma > Neopelma chrysocephalum. The sequence continues at coordinate 1,195,021 of NW_020897726.1, read as the reverse complement.
CCTGCCTCAACATGGAGTCTCAGTGACTCTGGGCTGCACCTGTACTCCTTCATGAATGCAGACAGAAAGGAAGCAGAATAATTTGGATTTTTTTTCAGCATAACAAATAATGGGTGCCCTTCACCTCATCCTCCAAAGTCCATACTCATGTCTAGGCTGGTGTATTTCTGCTTCAAATAAGCCCTGAAACTAAAATGACTCGATTTTTTGATAGGCCCACTTACTGACCACGTATTTTCTAAAAAAGCTGACAATTGGTGGTCAAATCTATCTTTGAAAAGTATAGCTTAATAATGTTGGCTCATTGAGGGCAGTTTAACATGATGATTGCCAGCAAAGGCTGCAGGTAGAATTTACAGAGATCTGAAATAAATTCTTGTCTCATACCTGAATAATTAGACTATTCTTTTCCTTATTCTTCTCTGTTAGTAGAAGGTGTCTATCATAAAACAAATGAAACAGACTTTGCAGACACATCATTCCAAGGATCATGCCAGGCCTGAGCGCTGCCATCTCCCAAGTTATTTCAATGCAAATGAAAGTTACAGAAGACAGAGAGTAGGAGAGTTTACTAGGTGAGAGTATGTACCAGCCTATGTGCAACTCTGGGAAAGGGCATACAGGTTTCCAAGTTGATGCAATGTTTGATATGATCTCAAAATTCAAGGGGCTTGGGTTTGAGATTTCCTTGCACTAAATTAATTCTTTAGCCTTTATTCTTACTCTGCCAACTTTATTCCCCTAAAGGTCAACTTTTGAGAAGGCAGGGGACAAGCTATCATGGAATATTAAACTGCGTAATACGGCTCCATTGCATAAACAGTAGCAACAACACAGATCAAGTGCATCCCTGGGGTCACTTTCCAGAAATATTCATTTGCATTTTTTAATTGCTGCTTTTCATTTCAAACCCAGGTAATATAAACAACATTAAGCTTGCCCTTATCAAACAGCTGTTCTTTAACCAAAATCTCAAGTCAAAGTAATAAAAATGAATAACAATTAAAGTTATGAACCCATTTCCATATGATGCACCAAGAAGCCTGCATATCAGTACTAGAACAAAACACCTAGCAGCAGGTTTCTAAACATGCAAGTAAAAAAGACACAAAATAAAAAACCCACTTTATTATGTAAGCATAAAGTAAAAACCCACAAACCTGGTCTTCCTTTGGCAAAGGCCAAAGCATGAAGATACACGTAACAGAACCACTAAAACACACATAAAAAAACCAGACCACCACCACCAAAAAAAAGCCAAATACCAAAAAAACCAAAACCCACACATAAGAATTTATATCTGAAGTGTTACAAGCATTACCTGAATCACATATTACACATAACTGGGATACTTTAATTCCTGTAAATCCTTTCTGAACATGCCAAGATGTTAATGTAAGCTTGGCATAAGTCCAACTAACATATTAATATGAAAAAATATGACTACACCCCTTTTTCATATAGTAAACAATTACAACAGCTTCCTCTTATTTTTCACAGAAATTACAGAAAAGGTACAGTGATGCAGTTATCTATTAATTTGCACTACAAAATGTGGGTGTACCATAATAAAATATCTTTAGAGCAGAACCAAGTTAGCTATTTTCTAGTAGAAAAAAGAAATTTTCCTTAGACTGTTGCATGAAGGTCCTTGCACTTAAAACATCAGAAATAAAGTGCTCTTTCATGAGAAGGTGCCAAACTTCAGTCTTGGCAAAGGTTCATTTCATTGTTTTTGACCAAAAGGCTAAAGAAACCACACCAATCCAAAAAACACATTAAAGAGGACAAAACTTCTTTGTGTTATGGTGGCAAAGGAAAGCAAGTAATACTGAATAACTTTTGTCTGACTTCATCTTTGCATTTCCAAGGCCATCCACCCTAATACTGTAACATCTGAATATCTTCAAGTTGCGCCAAGAAATCTATCTTCAAAATCCACTGAGAAAGATAATAATTTTTTTCTCCCTCAGATGGAATATTAAGGCTCAGATGTTTAATAACTTGCCAAAAGCATCACAGCACTTTCTCTGCCAGAAGAAAAGAAATGGTTTTTGAATGCATCTTGGTTCTGAGGTTGTAAGTACTGTGAAATCTAATGCATTCATTTAGTCCTGGTCTTTTATACAAATTTTATTCTGCTATCAGGTTGGCAAACTCCAATAACAGCATTTCCTACAATCTCACTTTAATGTCTTCCACTCAATAGAACAACCTTAGGGTTTTAAATTTTGCTATTAAACTATTACTTTGGCTTAACATCAGCATCAACAATTAGTATTAAAGACATGAAATAAAATTAGATTTGAGGCATTATGCACTATATCATAAACATGTCATCTTTACTCCCTCCTTTCACGACTTCATTCCAAAAACATTTCTTTCACTCACTGTAATCCATTAAGATATGCCTCTATCATAACATTCCCTTTAAAAAAGAAATCCTGTTCCTTAGTAAGTGCTGAACTGCAACTGATTGCAAAGCAGCCATGACAACAGAACAATACTTTAAAAGCCCTAAAATTCACTCATGCCGCAACTAGAGCACACATTTCAGACAAAACATGCTGTAATTCACTCTGCTTAATGTGAAAAGTAATCACATTATGGAAATGCTTGGTCATTGTACTGTAGGTAGCACGGGGTCAGTAGTGCTTCATCTCCGTCATCTCTTGTAGGCATTTTTAAAATGCATTTTATATAGTGGATTTTTCTCATTTGTACCAGAAAATTTTGCAGCTGTGATTTTGAACAAAAACATAGATATCGGCTTCTCAAACTTAACTCAGCCTGTGAGCTTACTTGATTACTGTGCTTACACCCACTTACCTTTGCAAATCCCCACGCACCGTCAGCTCAGTCTGCACTGCTCTGGTTCCACACAACCTTACACTCTGTGTCAACTGTGCTCACTGACCCAACCACAGATCGTTCAAAAATATTTGAGCACATTGTGCACTGACAGTGTGTTACCTAAATGCTTCTGAAGCAGTTTTAGGTTAGGCAGTTCTAAAGTATGACCCACTAAGCTTAAACATTACAAACCTACCCCAATCACTCAAATTTAAATCATTCAGCCTTAACTCCTAGCCTTTATCATTCCTCATGTTAAATATATTATGAAAAAACACCTTCTATCTGCTCTCAGATGAACTAGCACCGCCCTTTCTCCCCAAATTTTCACTAGAACATGAACATTGCCTGACTTTAGGTCACTAAAAATCAGCTGAGCCTTCATGAGTAGCAACTGCAAATAAAAGGCCCCAAACAATGCACTGACAAATTCAGATAACTTCATGGTTACTAATGACAGACAGAAATCAGCAGAAATATATTGCATTGAGCTCCCAAGAATTAGCATTAGGGAATCAGCATTAATACAGGCAATAGATTTGCAAAGTGTAATGAGGTTTCAGAAGACAAATAGGAAAGTCATTGCACATGACTCCAGGCTTTGTTTAACCTCCCTCACAACTGTAAAAGTCATGACTTTACTTACCAGCATACATTTTATATAACCTGCATGGTAGACTCAGTTCTTAGGGGGAGGGGGTTGGGTTGTGTTTTTCTTGTTTTTTAATTGCTTTGATTCATGTAGGATTTCTTGTTTTTACACAAACAGAAACATAGATCAGACACAGTTACATAAGAATTAAAAAAAGGTCATCATGGGAAAGCATATTGCAATAAGTACATGACCTTGTTGAGAAACGGTAGCATTGAATGAATATAACTTAAACTGTTTTCTTTACTTTGCACTCTAAAATGAAAACTACCCCCAAATGAAAATTTGGTGACCTGTTTCTCAGACACATCAGCTGTTGGCTTCTTTGAAGAGCTGTGAGGCCTCAACTACACAGAATTTACAGAACACTCTTAGATTTAAGATTTAACCACACAATTTCTATGTCTGGATCTTTTAAGAGCCACTAATGACAGGGGTTTTTGCCTTCAAGAATAAAAGCCACTGACAGATACAGAAATTTGTCCTACTTATTTCCATTGAAAAGAAACTTTAATCACCCATTTTAATCAAGTTGAATAACTTATTTTAGAAACTTGTTATAAGTTTGTACCAAAGTATTTTCCTTAAATGGTTACATATTATCAGTTGGTAATAAAAGAGCTGTTTTCAACTAACTGGAAGTGCTGCATTAAGTTTGCAATTTCTTCCAAGCAAGAAATACACAGTGATGAGCTTCAGCAATTATGTATGTATTCACATTTTTAATTTACATTTTAGCATTAAGAAACAAGCAATTTAGGTCTAATAAATAAAAATTATTTTCATATCATTTATCTTAAGCAGCATTTAAAAGAAAACTGGAATTAAAATACATTAATACTATGATTTAAAATGTTTGAGTAAATAAAGCCATTTTAAATTGTAGACAAGAAAAAACACAAAACCAAGATTCATCTTTTAGCAAGTACATTATTGTCTGCAGTTACTAGAAATCAGAAAGGCTCCTCATTGCTATTTTTTTGTCATTGAAGAACTGGTACATGTCATCGCTCCAGGCTCATTTTTGCAGATACAGTGAAGACGAGAAAAAAGCATCCTGATTTGCAGCTTCCAACTAGCTTCCAGTCTCTGAATAAACTAGTTATTGAATTAAGAAAACATTTGTTAAAAATTTTAATTCTGCAGAAGTAACTATTACTGTCAAATACTGATTCAGCATTCAAGAGGTTAGCGGTCTGGCTTGAAACTTCAGTAGAAGGGTATTTCTTCCCCCTACCCAATTAAACTTTGCAATTATGTTTTTCCCAGTCAAAACTATTTTAAATCATAGTGCTTTAAAGGTTGTAATAATAAAAACCGTAAAATTTGGAATTTCTTTCCACTCATTTGTCTTTAAGATACTTTTCTAACATCCTATCTATTTACATAATGATTAAATTAGTTTAGTTGTCTAAGAAGATACACAAAATACTTTGCAATGGCATGTTTTGATGACATTTCCACCTCCCACCACCAAAAATACAGAGAAAATCCTGTTCTACTCCACTGATTTCACTGCAGTCCCAAGTAAGCTACATTCTGCATAAGTCTATTTGTCATATCAGAGCTTACAGTTAAAACATTAGCTCCATTTTTCATTATCAGTTAATAATGGAAGTATAGAAATACTTCCTCTAATCATTTCATCTAGACAACTGTTTATACTCCTATCTGACTCTGAAGCCCCTCTGTCACTGCTCAGTGCTGCCAACTGCTCTCCGGCAGCACTCCAGCTGCTTCCCCATCGCACAGCTGGCGCAGTCAAAACCCTCTGCTTACATTTTACCCACTCAAATGGCTGGCATCCCAGTGGATTAAGCTGTTCCTGTGCACAGAGCCGATATGAATTTTTCAAAGACCTGACACTCACCTTCCAAATCACTGACTGAAGTCGCTAATCAAGTATCCTGCTCAGAAACACATTACCAAGATCCGTCGTTTGATAGAGTGTGCCACAGGCAAACCATAACAAACTGGGAATGTTTATTTATTTAAGTGGACTAACATGTGACAAGGGCAGTCTGCACTACTCTGTAACATGGGGAAAGGGATCGCAGTAAAACTAGCAAAAAGACCAGGATAGATTAAAAAGGACTGAGGCAATTTCAGCAGATGTTTACTGAAGGAAAGCTCAAGGGTCACAAGCAGTGAAGGTAAAAATGCCAAAATTAAAAATAAAAAAAAAAAGATAGGCAACAATTTGGCAAGGAGAGCACTGATAGATGGATGCAATCAGGTTCTGTAGAACTCTGAAGCTAAGACTTTGGGGTTTAAAGTAAAGCAGGAATAAAAAAGGCTTTCTCCTAAAACATACCCAACACAAATTTCTTTGTCTCACTTGGAGAAAGATGCTACAGCATTGTAACAGAGAAATCAAAGCTCACCACCACATGTACGAACCCTCTTTATCTGCAAGACTTAAAAGACTTCAAAATGGCCTAACTCACGTACAGGTGACATTAACAGGCATCAGACAAAAGCCAGCCTGCTTAAGGCATGCAGACTGCTAGAAAAAAAAACATCAGCTGCCACAGGAAACTACCTTGTAAGAAAATTTCATCTTTGGGCTAGAAATTGTGGACACCTGGTTTTCTGCCATTTTTCTGAAAAAAAAAAAAAAAAAAGAATGGAAAACTCAGGAACATTGGGCTTCCCTCCTTCACATATATATTTAAGAGTCATTCTTCAATGAACAATTTGAAATACAACATTCTGTAGCTTTACAGAATTCTTTTGACGTGGATTCAGCAAGCACAAGGGCCTTGCTGTGGATGCCAAAGTGGTTTTAACCCCAGGAACTGCATGAGAACAAGCCAGAAAGTGACTATGGCCACAAAATACAAGCAGAAAGGAAACTACTCATATAAAAGGCCCAGAGATTTTCCAAATTCATACAGCAAAATTAACACATTAACCCATTCCCTGTTAGTTAAAAGCTGAGTATGACAGACCAGGGACCCCTGGTGGCCTAGTGGTTAGGATGCAGCACTCTCACCGCTGCAACCCAGGTTCGATTCCCAGTCCCCCGGGCAGATGGAGCTCGTTAGCCTTGTGAGGCCATCCATCTATGAGAAGGTCACTCTAAACAAACCTATGTCCTGAGGACCTCACTGCCATTGTCCAAGCTTGCTTGGCCCCAGCAGATGAACCTTAGGATTAAAGGGTGGGCTCAGTTCAGCGCAAGCTGTGTCTCACCTAAAAAATCCATTGCGCAGGCTGGAAAGGTAAAAGACCTTTCCCAAAATCTTCGTTCGCGAAGACTGGCCATTATGACAAACCACAGACACTTCAACAAAAGGCATTCTAAACACTTTCATAGTTTCCATCATATAACTGAGAATTGAAGAAGAAAAATATGTTTTTTAATGACATGTAGCCTTTAAGGAAATCAACCTTTTGCTAAATAATTTTTGGCAAATAAAATACTGCTCACAAGGCAAAATATTTGTCTGATTAGGATTAATACAACCTATATATATATATATGCAATAGATCAAAAGATACCTTTCTTCTAAATTCCTCCAATTTTCTCCACAGACCTTTCTTGAAATAGTTTCTGTAGGATATATTATTATGAAACAATTTTCATTTTTTCAGTGACACTGTAGGCAGTATTTTAAGACTGTCCAATATAAAACTTACTTCATCACCTAATTTCCAATTGCATTCCTATGATACATCATTTATCCCAGTGTAAATCAGTATCACTGAACACTCTATAATAATTTACTTATTCTCTAAGAAAGCACAGGAAAACAATTTATTCATCTAATGTATTATTAGCTTAGTATCTTTATATAGGGCCCTATATACACATCCCTGAGTGTCAGTGTTTCTATCTGTATTGCACATTAATCACATAATTTCCATAATTTCTTTGGTTGCAATATAATACTAGGTGGTAGATGGTGTGTGCATACCACAAAATAGGACTATATAAAGATAAGGTTACATATTTAATAGTCCACACACCCAAGTATCATTTATATTTACATATTTGCTTCTCAGAATAGTGACAACATTGTTGCTGAAGTCCCCCCACATCATTTTAAGTGCTAATAAATCTGAAATAGCACAGGGTATTCCCAGCCATTAATAACAAATAAGACAGTCTAGATTTCATACTTTTATTTTATTCGACACATACGTGACTATTCATGCTACATATCAGAGGCACAAAAAGGTGATTCTGAGCATGAAGCACCCAAGGGTGGGTTGGGGTGAGCAGGCACACAGAAAGGCAGCCCACATCTCCTTGAGTGGTGCTGCTTCTCCCTACCACCACCATGAGACTCACCTGCACCATCAGTGCAGCTGATCATCAGATCAGTCAGACCAGACCAGTCACAGGCTAATGGCAATAGAGACATCCTTCCCAGGCAAAGCAGAGATGTGAATGACTTGTGTAATGACAAATCCATGTGTCTTGCATACTCCTTACCTAAAATGCCAGTGATTCAGTTTTTGTACAATATTCAAAGAGCCTTTTGTGGAATACCTGAAGGCCACTGCTCATATTAGTCAAAACAGAGATTAAGATCTCCAAAATATTTGCTCAGGCATTCCAAAATCCTTCCCAGAGTCTACTAAGAGCAAAAGGGTCAGTGAAGCAAGTGTTCAGCCAGATGAGTAATGATTGGAGTCAAGAAAACAGCCAGGCAGGCGCAGATGCTATCTAGGTTGATGTTTTAGACAAACAAAACTTAAGGGCTCTGATTCACACTTTGCAATAAGCTCTGTCAGAATGCTAGGTACTGGTGTTGAAGATTCAGGTGATCCTACAGAGAGATCAGACAGTGATGAAAAAAATCCAGCACACATAACTATTTTCAAAGGTACCTGCACCTTTGATATTACTTATGTAACATCATCTCTCTACCAAAAATAAAGCCACCACCATTTTTCCCAGAATCTTAGCCAACCACCCCTCCAAGGATGAGAACAGGGAGTGCTGTCAAACATTGAACCCCACAATTTTCCTTGGCACTGTGATCCTGCATTAGCACTTGGCATCCTCATCTAAAGAGGTCATGGCAACCACAGTGCCTCTGACAAACTCTGGCTATAGAAAAAAGACTGAGGTGTGCTACAAAACAGTTTCTGAAGTTTCTAGGTAATAGAGTGGTTAGATGAGTAAGCAGGTTATCAACCATGTTACAAATGTGGAAATGCCTTCACTGTATTGGAAAACATCCATAATAAGTGTAAACTTCAATTTCTACAGAGAACAGAGTATTGGGGGGGGGAAAAACACACCTGAAAGAATCTATTTTAATTTCTAGAAAAAGAGTAGTGAAAGGATATTTTTTTTCTCTTTTAAGCATTTTCAGACAGCCCAAAGTAAGAATTCAGGCTTGTGAAGTAGACAACTAAGTATCTACATCTTCCTGAAGTAGACTTCAGGTGACATGACATTCCCTTAGGAATGGAGATTGGACCAAAAGGACAATCAGGGAACTACAAACTAGTCACCTTCACTTAAGTCCTTGGGAAAATTGTGGAGTAAATCCTCTTAGAGCACATTTCCAGGCACATAAAAGTGGTGGTGACTGGGAACAGCTGGCGTGAATTTAGCAGGGGTAAATCTTGCCTGACCAACCAGACTGCCTTCTCTGATACAATGACTTGATTTCTGGATAACGTGAGAGTGATGAACAAGAGACTTCCTCAGGTCCCTTCTGACCTGAATTATCCTACAGTTCCATAGAATTCTTTCTACTGCTGAAAAAAAACATCTCTGCAGTAAAGTGTTTCCTGGTATCTGTCTGATTGAGTAGTTGAAAGGACACGGTATTGAGTAAGATGGTAATGCTAACTGGACTACTCAGTCCAACTTGTCTACTCATACTTGAAAGATTTCCAAATGAGATTTGGAATCTAGCAGGAAAAAAATCCACACTATTTCTTAGTTACTTGAATGAATACATTTGTCTTGCTTAGAAAATCACAAAGCCACTCAAGTAATCCCTGTTTAGTTAATATATGATGCAAAACTTTTTTACTTTGTAAATTGAAAGTATTTGTGAGTGTGGTGTCTTTTCTACATGATGAACTGGTTCTTTGGCCAGTTCCCAAATGGCCTCACTGCAGAGGCCAATCAGGAGAAACAAATTCAAGAGAAAGGAAGGTCCCTTCCCACGAGTGGAAGTAGTGATTCAGAGATGCTCAACATTCAGCATTTCAAAAGAAATGTAATATTTGCCTGGTCAAGCTGGGAAAATATCTTCTAAAAGAAGTATATTTAATTTTGGAAGGAAACTTCCCAGCCTACTCAACTTACCACAATGAAATGTATGTTACACATCTACATGCAGGTTCATGAGAAAGTTTTCATTTCATAGCAAACAAATTAGCCAGCTACCACACTTCCTAAAAGAGAAAGAAACATATAACTTTTGGCCCACACTCCTAATGCTAGGCAATTTTCATTCCCCAACCAGAGTGATTTTTTTTTTTAAATTTTCCCCAAGGAAAAATCAAGGTGATGTTGTGTCAGCTTTTTATGCAGCAATTCAGCAGCTGAACATTTGCATTAATTGAGTGTGATACTGGTGATGATTCTCTTCTGCAATCATTGGATATGCTCCGTTTCTCCTCCAGATGGTCTTCTCCCAAGTCCACAAAATTATCTGGGAAGCTTATATCCTTTTATAAATGGACAGCTATCCTAACAGAAACTGTGATTTCCTGACATTTCCAGAATATGTAACAAAATACTGGGATCCAGTTGTTTTCATTGTGTATTTTGGCATTTTATTTTGTATTGGGTTCTTTTCATTGTTTTGGGTTTTTTTTCAGTACATCAACAGAATTAGGCTAATGAAATTACTAGAGATTTAAAGAAAAAGAAAGAAAGAAAGAAAGAAGAAAAAACCCCCAGAAATTATGTCCCAGGTATCAATCTGCAGATTGATGTGCAGATGCCTCACCTTTTGGAGAGTGAGGAATGAAATTTCACGTTACCTACACATGCTCTGCATCAGAGGGAATCATGGAGGGAATCATATCCCAGCACTGCAGAGGAAGCAGACATCCATCCGGTGGAGAAAACCACCCACTGCAACATGGGAGGTCAACAGTCTGTTAAGAGTTAACATTAACCCCAACATTACTATTGAGAAATCTAACCAGAAACAAAGAGGAGGTTACAGAAATTTCAAAAGCTCATCTGCATTTAGCTGCCTTTCTCCTTCCGTGAAATCTTAATATTTTATCAGTTTGTTGTTTTTTTCCCCTCACCTATGTAACGTAGGAAACAACAGTTGATTTAAAAGCAATAGCTGGCCCCACTGAGGGTTATGTTTTCACTGTTGGTCAAAATCTAGAATTAGCTTTATAAACACTGAGTAATTGACCTGTGAGGTTCAATAGCTCAGAACATATTGAACAAAGAGCTTAGCAATATTCAAGAAGGGATTGAACATAATGATTAATAGCCTCTGTAACGAGACTAAAAATTGCAAGAAGCTCAGTCTTCATGCTCCAGGGCACAGACTTATAACCAGCTGAGATCAGGCATAAATTTCTGCCCACTACATTACTGTGTAGTTATGTGCACTGGGAATAGTTTACAGCTCTGGAGAATTGAAAGACCTTCAGTTTCTTCCATTGGTTGGAAAGCATCTACATTGGCCCTTAAACTTCTTGGAAAGCAAGACATTCCCAGGGAAGAACTGCTTAAATTGAAAAAATTTCTGACAAGTGTTAATCTCAACCAGTTTTTAAACTTTTTTTTAACATAGTGAATGTTCCACAATATCATTAGAAAACTGACTCTGAAACTGCACCACTCTTCCTTGGTGATTGGGAAAAGAAGCCCACAACCTCAGCCAACATCCCTCCATCCCCAAATACACAAACACACACAAATTAAAACCATTTCAGTCAAATACTTTTTTAATGACAACCTGTTGCAGAGAGTTTTTCTACACTGTTCTGTTCTTATAAAAAAGATGCTGGATTTAGTAGAAAATAGTTAAGAACGTTAAAGCCCTTCTGTTTTTCACTTTAAAAATATTTCTATTTACATAGGAAAATGTTGGGTTCCACCCACTTTTTTTTTCCCCTCTCCCCATGTCATACTTCTATGGGCTGTATTTCTTATGTGAATTACGCTTTCTGCCACAACTGTATACGGCACAGATATTCCCACAATGTATTTTCCTATTGCAAGGCATCATGTTGGAGTTAAAAGCAGGCTTGGCAGCCCAGCAAATAGATGCACAGGGCACTTAAGATCTAATCCTCATGCAGCAACTGCCTGTTAACTTGGGGTTAATGCTGTACTGGCACTTCCAAACCCAGTAATTTGGGAAAATAGTATTTTTGATTCAGATTGTCTAAATAGGTAAGAATTCTCCCAGTTGCAGCATTTGCATTGTCTTTTCGGTTCTTTTGATTTTTAACTTCAAACACTTAAATATTTATTATTATTTTGAACAGTTATCCTTCCATATTCATACCAATGCAGTCAAATTTCCATGGGTTTTCGCAGTCCTAGTAATATTTAATTCTTTACTACTGGTCTCCAAAATCCTTCTTGCTTACCAAAATCTTCTATGCACTAAAGGATACTGCAACAGAATTACTAATTCTAGCAATTTTGCTACTAGCATAAACAATCGGCATATGGATTTCTTGATTTTATGATTTGAATGGAGATCATGTTGTCAAACAAGAAATATACTCCTCTTGTGCAATAAATAAAAATATATACATAAAACACACTAAATATATGAATATCATGAGGTAAAAAATAGAATTAAATGAATCATAAAAGTGGACGGAAAGAACTTTTGTTGCCATTAACATCTGGAAGACTGAAGTGCCACCATATAACAAATGAAATTCCTCTTATGGCAATAAGGATACACCAAAAGCAGAGTAAGAATGTGTTTTTTTCATGCAGTCAGAGACAAGGACAAGCTTTCCATCACTCTCAGATGGGAAATCTGGACAAGAACCTTCTTGATGAAGGCCAAGAGTATATTAGTGACAAGATATTTTAATACTCCATTATAAAAAAGAAGCCACAAAGCCTGAAGCCTGGGATATAGCACTTAAAAATGTAAAGGGAAAATTAAGCAGAATTTTTGAATTCTTACACAAATTCAGAACAGGTGAGCCAAAACCTGGAAAACATAGAAATCAAACAGCATCTGTTAGCATGCAGCAGAGCACTAGGAGGAAAGGAGGACAAGAGAACGAGAGCTACTAGAAGTTGAAGGAGAAATATCTAATGAATGGATTTTCAGTTACTTACAGTCATGCAGCCTCCTAAGGAATCTGCAATGCTCCTTTGTACGGGTGAGGATAATACAATATCCTCACTTAAGTGTGGTGAAAAACAAAGTCTTAAGGGGGAAACTGGAACTATTTTGACCAAAAAAACCCCAAAAACCACAAGAGCTGTAGCAAGAACCTCACAAGGTTTAAGTACACTTAACTGGAAGACAGATTGATACACAGGGCTCTGCAACTTTACTGTGCATTAGAAGTCACAAATTCAGCTGAATGCATCTTGTTCTTACTGTACTTCTATGAAAGTTTCAGTCAAAAGCCATAATATCCATTCCCTTGGTGGTGCTGTGGGCATAGTTAAATCTCGGGGGAAAAAATAAGCATTAAATTTTTTTTTAATTATCCTGATTCAGAAAGGTCTAGCTCAATTTGGATGCAAATGTGAAAGCGAGATACTTCATAAAGCAGCAGTGACAGAATCTATACAGCAGAAACACCAAAAGTGAAGTGAAAAATGTTTTTTCCTTCCCCCGTGTTTACTACATTTCAACAATTTCAGAATAGGATACAAGAAATACCCTAAGTTCTTTTATTTACTGTAGGATTACTCAATGAGTTTTCATTATTTATTCATTTATCTTTATGAGAGAATTTCTCCCAAGAGACCAAGGCAACACTCTCAAAGCTGCTCTAGTATAATACAGGATGAATAAATTAACAAAATTGCTTCAACAGTTTTCAAAGCAAATCCACGTTCTGCCCACGTATATTCATGTTCAATTCTCAGTACCTTCAGCAGACACTGACTACAGATGCCAATCCCTAGACTCTACAAATCCGAAAAGTGAATGAATCCCAGCTCATGAGGAATAAAAGCAAGGACATCAAGTGCAAGTGCACACACCTTAGAGTACAAAAACTGCGGTCACCAGACATTGGAATGGAAGATTAAAGTATTGCCCTCCCTCCAAGAGAGAAGGCAAAATGAAAAAAAATTACTATAATGTTGGGAATTCTGGAAGATCAAAATCACTACAAGAAGCAAGGTGTTCTATAGGATGCATATGGAGTTAACAGAATTACGTTTGTTTTAAATACAAAATTAGAACAAGGCTGTCTTTTCCAGTGGTCAGGAAAACAAGGCATGAAAGCACAGTGGGTACCAGTTCCTATTCTGGCCCAGGATAATTACTAAGAAGAGGCTGGAATGTTTTATCTGGAATTTCTTCTGAACAGCACAACTGGCCACAAAAATTTTGGTCCTACTATGGCTCTGGTGCTCCAGTATCATAACTTGTTTTAAAAACCCCACACTTTAAAAACTATTTTCTCAAATGATACAGCTGTTCAGCATTAAAACTAGTGGTCAGTGCTTTGCTGATCATATACAAATATATTAATTTCATATATGATGCAAAGTCATATATATATATGTGCATAGCGTCATGCAATCTAACTACATTCAGTGCTGCACACTTGTCTGTCAATTCATTTATAAATGGAAAGAAAACAGCCAAGATCACCTAAACATTTTCATGTCTTACATCAGACTTACAAATTTACAGAAGAGGAAGAAATTTTTCATGCCATGTATCATTGATTTCTTGAATAACTTCTCTGTATTTCTTGAACCACTCAAGACCAAAGCTTGGGCATTTTTTTGGAAGCTAGCAACCAGCTGAGAGGAATGAAAGTCTGAGAAAGCAGATAAGATGTTCTGTAGTTTATTAGCTGTCATGAAGTGCATCTCTGGCCCTTACCATTTTGTACTATTACAGGCTAGGACAGCAATGTATCATTATGCTCACACACGAACACAGATGATACAGTTAAACTACATGTTTAATTCTCAATGACATTTACATGCAAAAGCCTTGTTGTTTCAAATATCTGTAGGCATGTTCTATAGCTTCACTTTAATTCAGGATTGCATTTGAAATGCAAACAGAACAAGTCCATGAAACCAGAGACGAGATTGGAATTCATTTAGAATTTTTCTTTTAAAAGCTTTCAGTCTGACCCAGCCCAATTGCACAAGTCACTACAGCTTTTATTTTTCCATCTTGGAGATCATAAATTTCAAAAATACCATTAAATTTACAGAAAAAATAAAGAGCAGTTCCAGTTTTAGAGCAGTGGAGCTGGTTGCTCTGTGCACAGTTACTTCTCCCAACTCTCACCACTGCCTGCTACCAACTCACTCTTTTCCTGAGACTGAGATTTTATTTCCCCTCTTTCTTCCTGCTGAGAGACTCAGTTTTACTGTACGCCACTTGAACATAGAGTTAGGCAGTCAAGACTTCACACTTGCAGGCCCTTGCCAACAACTCATTAGTATTTTCTTTGCGCATTTTCAAGTGGAAATGGCTGTTACAATTACTAGCACACAGACAGATGTTACAGTCACTTTGGCTAAGTATGAATGATATTATTAACACCTACTTCTCAGCAGAAAAATGTCACTTGCACAGCAATAGCCCTTCCTTCAAAAGAAACCATCTATCTTTGTGGAGCACTTAATAGGTTTTTGGCTGCAGAGCCCCTCTGGTCACGGCAGGCCAGCAGCAGAGATCAGAGCAGGTCTAACAAGCAAGAGCTCCAGCAGCTACGCTGCCACAAGTGCAAAGCAAAGCTTCTCTCTGAGAAGCATCCATTTGGTGCATGGGCTTGGCCATCACTTTCCAATGAAGATTCCACCCCATGGATGAGCCTTTTTCTAAATGACTTGCAAATTATATACCCATAAATGCCAGCTGGTATTGTTTCTTTGTAGTTTTCCTTTCGTTTCCCTCTCTCTCCCCTCTCAATTAATACAACAATATTCATGCCCTGTCATGTCTTACTGCTTAATTATGTACTTTGCAGAACAAAGCTTTAAAAATGAGACTATCAAGTTGGAGGGGGGAAGGGGAAGAGCAGGGCAACCAGATGTGCAGGGAGAGAGAAGGAAACAAAGGGCATTTTGAGAGTGAGAGAATTAGGATTTGTGTGTGGATGAAAGGATGGGGAGACAGAAACGGAACAAGAAGATGCACATAAAACATACTGTTTCAGTCACTTTAAGTTACATGTAAAAAAGTGTATTAAATAATGAATCTGCAGTTATCAAAAATTATTCAATAAACAGTTGGAGCTGTTTATTATGAGATCTCAACCTGCTTCCATTTCACAAAGCAATAAATACACACTTCCTGGTGGTAGAAAAAAAATGCTGCTTTTTTTTAAAAACTGGAAAAAATCCCAAAGAAGCTGAAAATATACTGGCAAATCTTGTGTTAGAAGGTATATTTCACCTGAGTGAAACAATTTAGACTAAAAGATATTACGAAGATCTGCTGCACCAATATTTAATTCAGTCAGCATAATCAAGACAGTTTTTCACACCTCCATTTTATCTAAACTTTCTTTACTTATCAAGTGTACTGCTAAAATCTACTTTGCACAGATGGTCAAGAGAAGGTACTTATGTAATGAAACAACGGCTGTTTTAGCTTCTCTTACAACTTGAATGTTGTGCACGTTGTGGTACAAAACACACCGGGGACTCCCAGAGCATAGTTCTGGAACCAATTTTGGGTGGGACACAACTATTAGAAACTAAGTCTTTCCAAAAGCATTCAGGCACACTGTATTCCTAAAAAATATTCTTGAAAAAATAATTACCAACAGTAGCAAGAATATTTTCTTTTGCCATGGCAAAAATGTTTAGCACCAAAATAAATAGAAAAATTGAGAGAAAGACTTTTTCGACTAGAGTAGGAAAGGACCAGCAGAGCGCTTCTGATCCCCACTAATCACAATTTTACAGCACTGCCCTTGTGCCCAGAGTGACCATTAGGGGAAATTACAATTTTCTAGTTTTCCAATTTGTACAAAAACATTTAGAATCCAGCTGCTGCCTCCTACCAGCACCAAGGGAGTCTGGGGGCAAGGGGAGGTTTGCTGATCATGAGTTACTGTATCATTTGCTTACTCTCAGATGGTAACATAACAGTTTAGAGTAGGACATCTTTATACTTCCCAATATATCATAGGGAAAGAAATAATTTTGAGGGTCCCAGTTGGCTTTATAATTTTGAAAATCCTTTACTGAGATGAGCTAACTTTAAGGTTTTAAGGGTGACCTGGTAGATAAACTAGCCATATATATATATATATACATATCTCTATCTATACATAGATAGATACAAAGATAAATAGATAAAACTAATGTGATGCTGATGATCATGAGACAATTGGTTCTCAGAATTACTGTGTAGGCAGCAAGTTCTCGCTGTTCCTGTATGGAGAATAAGTTATTCCACATCCACTTCAACTCTATTTGTAGAAACATTTTGTAGGAAACAGCTTGCTCAGTATTGATCTCTCTTCTGGTTTCACACACCACATACAATGGTTTTCAAATATTTGCTGAACTTGAGTCTCCTGTATTGAACACAGACAGAGATGCATATTCCTTTAGCCTCTTGCTGATACTAAACCCAGAAGGAACAGCTTTACAAACAAAATTGAAGACTTCAAGGCAATTTGTAAAACAGAAGCTAATGTTCTCTTTGGACAACAGAGTTAACAGAAGCATAGACTTTTAAGCAGTGATCTGCTTTGAAGTAAAGCAATGAAGGCCTCTATTTCTTAGCAGGAGCCTTCAATATAAAAAAACAAAACTCAAAGAGAACTCATTTACTGGCTAACATTTTAATGTAATATCCTCCAACTTGAAGTCATTTAACTTCTCCCACAACAGATTATTCCACTGCCCTAAAGAAGCCCAATACAAGTGAAAGCTGGTCCATCAAAAGAACTCTTTCAGGTTGTTTTAAATCAGATTAAGAATTAAACAGCCTTTTAAATTTTCTTCTGACTTTTTTACTCTGTTTTTATTACCTAGCTGTCTTTGTGAATTTTACTGCATTAAAACACTGAATGTAACAGAGCAGGAATAGAGGTTGTGAGAATCAAATTCAATGCAAAGGAGCCCTTTCAAAAAAAGGGGATACTCAACATTTAAGTTCCCAGTACAGAAAACTAAGTAAGCTTGGCTAAATCTTCACTGCAAAAATTAAGATATAGATTCATCAAATCATAGAATCATTTGGTTGGAAAAGAACTTTAAGATCATTAACTCCAACCATTAACCTAAGACTGCCAAGTCCACCACTAAACCATATCCCCAAACACCACATCTACATTTTTAAGCCTTTTTTTGTGTCTTTTTTACTACATTTACTTTTCTTACATCTTTTAAGTACCTTCAAGGATGGTGACTCAACCACTTCCCTGGCAGCCTGTTCCAATGCTTGACAAGCCTTTCAAGTGAAGAATTTTTCCTAATATCCAATTTAAACCTCCCCTGGTGCAACTTGAGGTAATTTCCTCTTGTCCTGCTGCTTGTTACCTGGGAGAAGAGACTGACCTTCACCTCACTACAACCTCTTTCAGGTAATTGTAGAGAGTGATAAGGTCTCCCCTCAGCCTTCTTTTCTCCAGGCTAAATAAACTCAGTTCCCTCAGCTGCTCCTCATCAGACCTGTGCTCCAGACCCTTCACCAGCTTTGTTGCCCTTCTCTGGACTCACTCTGGCACCTTAATGTCTTTCTTGTACTGAGGGGCCCAGAACCGAACCAGTTATTTGAGATGCAGCCTCACCAGTGTTGAGTACAGAGAGACAATCACTGCCCTGGTCCTGCTGGCCCCACTATTGCTGATACAGGCCAGGGTGCCATTGGCCTTCTTGGCCACCTGGGCACACTGCTGGCTCGTGCTCAGCTGCTGCCGACCAGCACCCCCAGGTCCTTTTTCACCAGGCAGATTTCCAGCCACTCTGCCCCCAGCCTGTAGCACTGCCTGGGGTTGTTGTGATTCAAGGGCAGCTCATCACACTTCACCTTGTTGAACCTCACACCATTGCCCTTGGCCCATCAATCCAGCCTGTCCAGATCCCTCTGCAGAGCCTTCGTAGCCTCCAACAGATCAAAACTCCCACCCAACTTGGTGTTGTCTGCACTCTGACTGAGGGTGCCCTTGATCCCCTCATCCAGATCGTCGATAAAAATATTAAACAGGACTGGTCCCAATAATGAGCCTTGGGGAAACCCCACTAGTGACCGGCCACCAACTGAAGGCAGCACCATTCACCACATTCTCTGGGCTTAGCCATCCAGACAGTTTTTAATGCATCAAGGAGTATGACAACCAACACATAAGCAATCAGTTTCTCTAGGCTAATGCTTTGGGAAATGATGTCATAAATCCAGAGATCCTCAGCACTAGGAACCTTGCAGAATCCAAAACCGCATGTATTGGATCTAGCTGAGATGGATTTCATTTTCCCCATAGCAGCCCTCATAGTGCTGTGCTTTGTATCAATAGCTAGAGAGGTGTTGATAACAAACTCATATTTTGAGAACTGCTGAGCAGTGCTTGCACAACATCAGAGCTGTCTCCTCAACATTCTCAGCCCCTCTACCAGTAGACTGGAGCCGGGCAAGATCTTGGGAGAGGACAAAGCAGGGACAGCTGACCTCAACTGACCAAAGGGATATTCCATAACATACGGCATCTACTCAGCAATAAAAGCTAAAAGAAAGGAGGAGGAAGGGGGGGCATTCATCACTATGACATTTGTTTTCCAGAGCAGCCACTAGGTGCAGTGAAGCCCTGCTTCCCAGGAAGTGGCTGGACATCCCCTGCTGATAGGAAGTAGAGAATACATCTTTTGTTTTCCTTTGCTTCTATGTGTGTGACCTTTGCTCTATTAAACTGCCTTTATCTTGATCTGCAAGCTTTTTTCATCTTATTTTCTCTCTCCTCCATCCTGCTGAGGAGGGGAGTGATAGAGTGGATGGATGGTGGGCAACTGGAGTCCAGCCAAGGTCAACCCCCCACACTGTACAATGTTGATGTCCTTCTCAAACAGGCTTTCCTGAAGCACCATGACTAATCAAAAGTCTAGTAATCAAATGCCATATGACTAATCCTGCCAAAGCCAGCTTAATCAAATAGGTTGTCAAATGCTTTAACTCATGCTGCACCTCATATTCTTCGAGAATTAGTTGTCTTTTTTTTTTCTTTTGGAATGACTTGCACAATCAAGAACAGAACATACAAAAAAAATACCCTACAGAAACAAAATAGCCCTTTTGCCTACAAATTACTGCCATGACAACACTTTAAATCCAAAGGGGATATAAGCAGGAAGAAAGAACTGCTCCAGAGACTACAACTATTTTATAAGGCTGAAACGAAAGCATTCCTTTTCAACAGGAGATTTCTATGCCTAATTCTTCTGTTTTTAAAGGCAGTTCCCACAGTATAATACACCCCAGCGCATGTCAAACTTTCAAACATCAAAAGGCCATACTTAAGTAATTAAATCACTGGATGCTGGACACAAATAAAAATTTTCCAGCTTTCTCAGTCACAGTGGAAGTTTTAATTCACATTGAACTCACATCCAGTCAGTTAAACACATGCATGACATCTATTTTCAGGGCTCTACTATGTCAATAAGAAAAATAATGTTAAAATAAAGAAAATGTCACTCTCATGCAAAATCTATCTTACCACCCTTTGGTAATGCATTGAATGACAAATCACTGACTCCTGGCAATAGCTAGTATACAACAAATACCATCCTAGTTCATTTGAATAGCCTTTACTTAAAACAAATACAGACAACTTATGTTTTCCATACTAAAGCTTTTTAAATATACTGATTTGTTAAACTGTAGGCTTGATACATTTTTAAAATTCATTCACTCTTCCCAAAAAAAGTAACTGCTAGAAAAATCTAAAGGTGTTTATATAGTAAAAAAGTTGCTGGAGTAAACCAGAAAGCAAACCAAACATTCTTGCCCACACAAGGAACAAAAAAATTAAGCTACAGAAGTTAGATGCAACAACTCAAAACCTGACTTCCAGAGCTAGAAATCTCTTATTTGTTGGGCTAAAAAACTTCCTCAAAGAATATGTGACACACAAGAATTATTAGACATAGAGTCATTGTTTAACTTTTACCATTCAGTTCCAATATAGCAGACTTCTGCCTTACCTATCTGTACAGAAATAAAAAGACCAGAGATGTGAGCAGATTGGAGGGGTTTCATTTTTACCTCCTTGATTACCTCCTTTTACCTCCACATGATTAAACTTAAATACATGCTTGTAATTAGTACATTTCATGCTCTCTAAAGCCATTACCCAAATATATTCATAACAGAAAAACCAGATGCATTCAAATAGTTGTGACACCCAAGATAACCAAGCCAGTCCTACACTCCTCAGTCTAGGAGACATCCCACAAGACTGAGGAACCCAGTTTATAGAAGCTGGAAACATCAAGAGCAATTGTGTCAAAAACCTCCAGGCGCTGTTGTTGGGATCAGCTCCTTCCCCAGCCGGCAGCAACCCAAGCTCTCAGCCCCCAGGCTTCACCAGCTTCTCACTTTGGTGTGACCTTTGTGCCCTGAGGTGGTGGCAACCTTGGCCTGTGGTGGTATAGTTATTTTTCAAGTCCAATTTCAAAACAAATATTAGGGGGCATAAAATTATAGAAAATTAAACTTATTATTTCCATAACTTGCCCTTCCGTCAAAAACTTTCTGGGCTTCTTAATTCCTTTGCTTTTCATTCTTTTCCTGATGATGAGGTAGTTTCCCCTACTTACAAACATAAAGTTCATACAAACTTCCACTCCTTTTATTTGCGTTCTCACACACCCTTTATCCCTATTTTAAAAAAATAGTGTTTCATTATGAAAATCAAAATGCAATGCTTTTTTATGTATCAGGTACTACTTATTAAATATGAGTAACTTTTTTCAAAACAGATTTGCACATTTTCTCCTTAGAAGCTGTGTAGCCTGCTCCCCAAAATTGGAGCATGCATTTGTACAGAACACAGGTAGCTACACATCTCTGTAAATGGGCCTTAAACCAGGAAAACATGATATCTACACTAATGTATGCTAATTTTTGTTAAAAGAAGTTTTCTGTGCTAGTGGTGGTAGCCTAGGTATTTACAAGCTTTACTATATGTGGGTATATATATGTTTACTTATTTATTCTCATCCAGATCTCCCATCTAATAGTCAAAAGATACATATGAAAGATATCCACATCAGCTGTAAATACATTTTGAACTTTCACACCACTATAGGATATTTTCCAGTAAGAAATATTGTACATTGAGCTACTGTTGTGCAAAGATGCTCAAAGGTAATAATTTTGTCAAAAAAATATATAGAATTTAAGGGTCAACCTAAAAATGTTTAAGTGTTGAAACATGTAAGTAGCGTTAGTTTCTTTGACTCCTCCTTCCTAGTCATCTCATAAGAACAGCTATAATGAAATTTTATCAGTTTCTTCAAACTACCACTACTTTAAAAGTATTTTAATGAGTATAAAAGTATCAAAAAGTTCAAATAAATACCACCAAAACCAAACACCATCGTTTTGAAGAATTCTCTGAGTGGATGACACATGCCACCAAAAAGAAACTCTGAGATTGTACATAAAAAATGTTTTTTTCTCATTTCTATGAAGACTTAAAAAACACAACTGGCTTTTTCAACCTCCTGCCCCAGCTACAGAAGAGGCACTCACCAGTGCTGCTCCACTCCCAGCAGCAGGCAAAAGCCGGTCAGTCATCCTGAGGACTATTTTTTATCCTAAGTGCCAGTGCAAACAAACCAACCAAATAAATCTAACTAAATACATAGGAGACAAGCACAGAAGTAAAAAAAACTGCAGAAATGGAAGACCCTTTCTAACACTGCTGCACCATCATGCCAGGTTATAATGCAGAAATCAGCAAAAAATAACAGCTTTTGTAATCACAGTTTTGTGCTTCCCACCGCCACTTTCTGCTTTCAGTATTAGAATGAGATGAGGGATCTCAGCCAATTTTTTTTTTATCATCTGGATCTTAATGAATTTTATGTCCCTACTTGCTGTTAAATTACACAGATTAGTAACACATGAGTAAAATAAATACAATCCTTCACATGATTAAATTTAAAATTACCACATCTGAGAGTGAAAGCACAAACAACACGCACTGGGCATGTACGGAACATTTGTTGCCCAGGTTTGAAGGCAGGACTTCTGTTCAAAAGCCTTTACCTCTTCAGCCAAAGAAATAATTTATTCAGATGGCTGCTATTCTCACTGCTACTTTCCAAAGGGAGAAAGGACTTTCTAACACTGGATGAATACTGTGGCAGTGAAATACAAGAACAAAGAATTATCTGGACTTACTGTTAGCCAAATGCTTCTGAACCTGTGGCAGCAGCCAACACTGCATAGGTCCACATGAACTAAGGATGCAGAGGTATGCACTTGCACAGACTGTAACCTTCCACACTGACATTTAGACTCTGCCAAACAGGTATCTTAAAGGATCTTAAATCTTGCAGCTCCAACCACAAGCTTATCAAATGCCTATGAATGTGACTCATCTGTGCAGTTATGAGAAAAGGGATACTTCACTTAATCTCACTTGGAGTATATCCCGTTCATCTCAGCCTGCTTAGATCAGACACCAGTTTGCAGCTGTGTACATTTGTAATGTGTTCCTATCAGGTGCTTAATATATATCCAAATCCTACTGCTAACACCATTTTAGTAGTTAATCAATCAACTCTAAATGTTCCCAAGTTCAAAACCAGCAGCTGCTGTGGGTTGACACAGATCCAGCAATAAGCAGTTTGTTTAGGATTATGTGCTCGATTCACCTCCACATCTAAAGATGCTCATGGTGCTATGCGGCAAGGGTCTCAGCACCATTTTTCTCCACCAATTAATTAGCTTATCAACTGAAGACAGCTCAGGGGGCATGGGATTGGAAATCTACCATCAACATAAACTACTTTTCCTAGCAATCAGTGGTAGAGACAATAAATGGCCTTGCCAAAACACACTATGCATCTCAATGCTACATACATACATTATGCTCCAAATAGGAAAGAGAAGCAGATCATTTGATTAGCTTGATCTAGAGGGGGGAACACTGCACACAACCCTGCAACCTACGACCCACACCACAGACTTTTTTTAGGAAAGATAGCTGTTTTGATTCTATGACCCTTAATAACATAGTATCAATATTTCTTTGGTCTTCAAAAGAAGGCACTGATTTGATACATTATTTGCTTGAAAGACTCACAACAACAGAATCACAAGAACACCTTTTTCAGAGAAACTTCTTTTCCTAAAGCATTACCAGCTCCATTTTGCTCAGTCCTTGCAAGCAATTCAGAGGCAATTGCTTTGGACAGCACAACAGCAACCTCTGGCATGGCTCTGACCAGCTGCCTCCGTTCACGTGTAAACCACAAAAGGTTGGAGGATATTTTTCCTCACAGACTTCTCCATGAGTGGTATGACATGATTCAGAAAGGGAAAACCCAAAGAGATGCTATTGAAAGCCTCTCTACACATTCCCCACATTCCCAACTAGTAACTCAGCTTCCAAGTCTTTCCCTGCGTTCTCCATCATTTCCCCTCACAATTCTCTTACACTGGTAATACTGCCAGGCTTGACACTTTTTTTTTTTTTTAATTCCTCTCACTCTACTTTCTGCCTTCTGTGCTAGAAAGGAGGCTTTGTCCTATTTGATTTCCAACATGCTGAGCACAGCTGCAGGAGAATCTGCTTATTGCCTCAAAGTATTGCTCACTAACAGGCGAAATAAATGATAGTGTCTTGCTCCTCCTCTTTCCCACATGTTATTCCTTAGCAATGCAAAACAGACTCTTTACATCAAAAAATAAATCATTCCTTCATCTTAGAGAGGTCTTGGTAATGCTACAAAACTGAATGAAGTGACCGTAAATATCCTCAATCTTAGATTTTCTCTGGCATCTTTCTGCCACATAGTTTATTTGTACAGTCTGCAGAACTACTTTGGCAAATGTTTTACTTTCTGAGCATGCAGAGTTCGCTTCAGATGGCTGACATTCCCCAGAAGAGCCAGGGAAGAAAGAAAAAGAAACATCTTGGGACTCCAACTTCCTCTCAGCAAGGCTCTGTCCCAGCCCTACTGCCCCCAGAAATATGTAACCACTATATTCTGTATACTTTCCAGGGACAAAAAAGCACTCCAATCTGCCTGTCCAGTTTAAAAAAAAAAAGAATATATGTGCTCAAAGGGGAAGAAGGAGCGAGAGCAAGCAAAAATATTTAAAAAATAAAGTAGCACTCTTAAAATCTTCATTTTATAACTATTTAGCTCCTTTCCTTCCCACTACTTGCTTTCTAAATACAAATGCTATCAGTGGAAGTCAAATAGAAAATTATACCCCTCTGCATGAAACACTTTAAGCTAAAAATACTTTAGAAACCCAAATTAACTATCTTCCCTCATCAGACCTACCAGAAACAAGCTCTCAGAACCACAACTAGTAGGAAATTACACTGGTGAAGTGACATATTCTCACTCTCTTTTGACTGAATTTCACCTCCTAAAATATAATGAAAGCACTTTCAAATTATATTGACAAAATGATCTGCTAAAAAAACACAGCACTGACGATCAAACTGCTGATGTAATTTATAGCTTGTGTTCATATACTAATTTATCCACAATAAGTTATTAAACTACTTCATTACATCACATTTTGTAAACTAATAACATTTTCCAGCTTTTTGCCTATGAAGACCTTTATCTCTAATACTGGACACTGAAACTGTTTGGAAGCCACTAATACATGTGCCCTTCTCAAACTTTTGTTTTGATCTTGAAAGGGATCAGCTTTTCCTGCCCTATTATAAAGTTCCACATGGGTTCAGATTTAATTTCTAGGAGCCAAGATGTCTTTTTTTCCCCTCAGTATCCTTATGACCCTAACACTAATTCATTCAGATACCTACTCACATCTGTACTATCTATACACTAGTGAATAAAGATGCCAACGAACCTACAGAAGCAGCCCTGCTACAATGGCTTTTGTGCAGCTTTAACACATGGATTTCTGATTATTCATGCATATTTTAAAATTTGTTTAAATTCCCTTCTGGGAAGAGGTCCTTCAAATACAGTCAACATTTCTTTCTCATTAATTAATGGGAGCTATTATTTACTTCAATATTATTTGAATAGTAAATGTTGAAGTGCATATGAGATGAGATCCTATACAAAGACACAGGAATTCCTGCTCTTCTTCCTAGTGTACTGAACAGAAATTTGCTTCTTGTCAACTGCAGCTCCCAAACAAGAAGGTTCCCAAAGTTAAAATAATTGAAGGAGTAAATCACCCTGGCAGATGGAGTGTTGATGTTGTTACGCCACATTCAGGGCTTCATGTCAAAAGCCCAATTCCTAGATCAAGTGACATTTTTGAAGTACTTAATCACTTTTCATAATGATTTTTTCTTATGTGCACTCACAGAACCCTTCCTAACTTCCTCTCCTTTTCCCACTTTTTACCTTGAGGATGATAAAATGTGGTTCACTTGATCTGAAAGCCTTATTTTTAAGAAACAGATGGTATTTCAGTGGACTACATCAAATCTAGGTTCTATTTGAACCTAGAATCTTGTATTTCAGATAATTGTCTGAAGAGGAGGCAGTCCATCCTTCCAAAAGACTTTCCAAGTTTCTGTTTGCCAGTTTGACCCACTAGTTGACCTCTCTAACCCAACTTCAAGAGGTAGCTGAAGCCATCTGTTGCCTTCTCCATCGTCTCCCCAACACTGACACAAGATGAGGTGTACCCACTTCCTTCCTTCCTTTCTTACTTTCTTCCTTCCTTCCTCCTTCCTCCCTTCCTTCCTTCCACATCTCTGACAGAAGTCTCAAAACAATATACTTTCATTTCCCCTTTACAGCAGTCTCCATATCAACGGCTGTGTGCAAGACTGTGTTCTTTTAACTAGTCCCTCTTGAATGCAAGTCATTCAGGACAGCAGAATCTGCTGGGAAAACAGGCAGATAGGAGAGTACAGACATGAGATGCCATTATGCCAGAACGCATGAATGAGTCAACTGTTTCTCTTGATCTGTAAACAACTAGAGGGGTCCTGGACAATGTGGCTTTGCTAGACAAATGAAAGGAAACTAGGATGCTGCTCCTGATGATTTATTTCAGTACCTTGGAACATTTCCTCTAGACTGCCCTCTCCCAGCAAGGGAGTCCCACAACGATTTAGAGTAAGATATCACATATCACTCACACCAACAAAGAAAGTTACACAAAGATAGTGTCCAACAAACTTCATCCAAGTCACACCATGAAACTGCTTATAGAAATGTGATCAGGATATAAAAATTCATACACACATCTGTAATAACATTAATAAAGTTATACTCCTTTAAATTTATATTAAATGCATTAAGAAACAGCAGTTACTACCAGAAGTTTTCAGGTGCCACCAGACAGTTAACAAAATTTGGTATCATTATTTACTTGACAGTAACAGCAGAAAACATTTCTTTCATAAAACCCAGCTGTTCTGGGAAATGTGGTGCCCTTAGAGTTGTCAGAGCAGGAACTCCAGAGTACTGCATGGTCAAGGTTAATGTCCTCCTAAAGCATTTAAGTACTGCTGTTTGTAGCAACGTAAACTGAAAAACAAGGTAAAGCGTGCTGCCCCTGGCTGGCTGGAGTCAATTTTCTTCATAGCAGCCCATCTGGTGCTGTTTGCATTTATGATCAAAACAGTGTAGGTAACACAGCAATGTTTCTGCTGCTGCCAAGTGGTGCTTGCATGGACTCAGTAACTTCTCTGCTTCTCACACGGCCTACATGATGATCAGTCTGAGGGTGGTCAAGAGCTTTGGAGGGGACACAGCTAGGACAGCTGACCCCAACTGATCAAAGGGATATTCTGGGACACGTAATATGATGATCAGCAATAAAAACTGGGTGTTTGAGTTTTCCAAGGTAGCTGGTGCTCAGAGACTGGCTGGGCATCACTCTACCTGCAAGAGGTGGTGAGTGATTGCCTTTGCATCACTTGGGGTTCTTTTTTCTTCCCTTCACTTATTAAACTGTCTTTACCTCAACCCACAAATTTTTCTTGTTTTTGCAACTCTCTCTCCCATCACACTGCAAGCAGGACGGAGGGAATGGTTGGTAGGTGCTTGGTTGTTGGCTGGGGTAAACCCACCACATAAGGTCTTCACTAAAAAGCTCTAGTGTAAATACATGTGCAATTTGAAGTTATCATGCTGCTTAAAATACGTCTGTTACAGACTTAAACACTCATAATTTGCTGAAATAGCAGAAGCACCATGTTTCAAACTCCATACATGAAAATAAATTATTTAACACAACTGCAAGATAATGTGGGCATTCTTAAGAATGAAAAGAGATTCTGTATTATAAAGTACTTTCAGAATCCCATCTTGTAAGGTTCAGAACCCTGGATTACCAAGAAACATATCTCTGTGAATGGAAGCTGTTGTGCAGAGCACCTTTAGCAAGTGCTGCAAGTACTTTAAATAAATCTTAGTAATTAAATAACCAGAGACAAGACAGAGCAAGTCTAGTATTTCTTCCCAGTAATACTGCAAGTACAGTTTCTGTTCCAGTGTTATGTAAATATGGGCTACTACCATAAATTATAACATTTTTGTGGAAAGAGGCTGCATGTTAACAGAAATGCACATCCTATACTTTTTTTCTTTTACCTTTATTTTTGGGAAGAAAAAAATGTGCTTATAAAGTGAATATTTGCCTGTATTTTGGGCTTACGTATTTCTTTAAATTCAGAGCAAAACTAAAACCCCTCCAGCCTCCCTTGTTTTCTAAGTATTTTCTATAGCATTATTTTCCAAAATATTCAAATGAGAGACTAGACAAAATGACCCAGTGAGGTTTCTTCCAACCTCATTATTTTCTTTCAGTGGAAATTTTGGTACGCCACTTTTCTACACAGAAGTATTTTATTGCGTACTTATGAACTCATGGAAATGTTGAAATTAGTGGCAAGGCTGTCAGACCCCAAACAATGGAAGTGCAAACTGCACCAACACTGCAAAAATTCTACAGAGTGAAGATAAAAACTAATATTCCCATTTGAAAAAAAAAAAGTGTTAATTTGAGACAAGCAGTGCTCTGAACCATAAGAACCAAATGTAAAGAGAAGAGGAAATGAAAATGATTCCACAATATTAGACATACAAAGCACAAAAAATAAGTTGACGTATACAATAGCCTGTGGTATATTACTATGAGAGCTACAAGCGAGATAACTGAACTCCTGTACACAAAAGATTTTGAAACAGAGATGATGATAAGCACATCTTTAAGAAATATGTCAAAAGTTATGCATGCTCTTTATTAAATATAAGGCATTATCATGTATTAGGTCAAGAAATAGAAAAATAGAGAAAACTTGGCTGGGCAAAATTTTTCCATTTTTTGCCGGAGCATAATGGTTTCAGGAAAGCTGCCATTAAGAAAGGATTTTTCAGAACCAAAACTGGACCTAGATCTGTCTCCTCATCTCTGTACAACAGAATATTATCTGGTGATCACAAAACTCAGCTGGGATGTAAGATACACATACTGAAACACTATCAGCTTTTTCACAGTGGGCTGGATCTTCTTTAGGAAGAGGATAAAGGAGGTTTCTTATCCTGTTACAGATGAAAAAGGGATGTGAAATCTTAGTACTTTGAAGGATAGATAAAATGTTTATTTCCCAGATCAAAGAGTAAGGCATACTACACTTCTACAGCAAAGCAGCCTTTACTCACAACTCTCCCCTGTTGTTCAACAAAAGAGCACATACACATATACACAAGATATATCCAAGCTTGAAGGAAACAGAATACAAACAAATTAAAGCAACAAGTCCCTGTAGTCCCATTTAGAAATACTGCACAGGAAATCCAAGTTGTAAGGTGAAACTATTCTGACTAGGAATGCAAATAGAAACTAGATGTTAACAGGAGCCAGAGGAAAACTGTTTAGTTGCAAGTTATTTTAAAATATTTAAGAATTTTCAAGAAGGCAGAAAGAAGACAACTTCATAATAAAACATTTGCTTTTCATTAACATTTTTGTGAAGTTTGTACATTCTCTAGAGAATTAAGTCACATTTTGAATACTATGTAAGTATTAAGACATTTTCCCCTCCCTGAAAAATTCCCAGATGCTTTCACTATAGTCCAGTTTTTCCTCACTGTTCTTCTCTTCATTTTCTCTAGGCTATTCCATGATGGATTTGTCAAAAGCTCTGGTGATTAGCTGGACTTCTAGGAGACAAATCATTTCAGCAAAATGATATATTTTCTTCTCTTTATTTATGCCAGGCATCTGAGAAAGACAAATCAGGAACTGCAAAAGATGAACCAATACAAAGCCAAAACTACACCTAGAGTTTCACCAGCAAAAGTAGTATTGTTTAACAAAATTATCCCTAAGAAACATTACCATGTCACTGTGATTTTTGTGTGCCCTTAGCTCCAAACACAAAAATGTCAATATTGGATGACACCACTCAGCCAGCATGCTTTCTCTGTCACTCAATAGATAATCTCTGTGGTTTCTGTTGAGGCAGTGCACATACCCTTCCAGTGAGAGGAACCTCCAGATGTTTTTCATTTGTCCCCTCCTCCAACATCTGCTCTGTTGCCCAGACATGCTTCACCATCCCAAATCTTGGCGAAAAAAAAAAATCACCCCCACTCCAAGATGTGAGAAGGCTTTTGCCTTCAGAACCAGTCCTGGAGCACCTGTACTGCAGGAAGGCAGAATCAGCAACACGAGGCAATGAGATTAATTCAATTGAGCTCTCCACAGAAAACTTCCCTCCATTTAACAGCAACTAATTTATTCTGCACTTGCATTCATGTTTAGATACAACCACTTTGAATAGCCTTTGAATCAATACCAAATTTTTCCTTATATTTGAAAGCAGATTAGTGTTTCTTTTATTACCTTAAAAGATTGAAAGTCACTATGAATATTTCTAATATTTTTTGCTACTTCTTAAACATACACTCCTTAAAACAATTTTTTAATGTTGCATATAGTCAAAGAAAAATGCAGACTGAGTTAGAAAACTCATTTTCTGAGAAGAAAAGCAGAGTTCATCTTTTCATATTAAAGCATAACATAGCAGGATTTAGGAGTTGGGAAGGAAAGGGACGCGGCAGGTACCTATGCATGCATCAAAGCTTCACTTAAATAGTATAAAATGAATAGGTAACAGTTAGGCTGAAGTAGCATTACACAGAGACTTCACAAGGAAAATTTAAGTACAAAAGAATTTTAATTTTCTTTCTCAAGTTTTCTGTAACACACTTTTTTTCTTCCAAAAAAACTAGAAACATGAAAGTTCAGTTTATATGCCTGCTGCAGCTGCAAGGGAAAAAAATTATGACATGATTTGTACATTGTCACGTTAATCATTTCTACACCTCTTGTTTGCAATCAATCAATTCTGCTAACATTTACCTGAGCAGTAACCATTGTTTTCAACAAGAAAAATTACTACCTTGTGCCCGTTTTTCTTTTTAAGTATCATTTTACAAATTAAGACTTTGATTCTACGAGTACGCACATTTTTGGCATGTTCGTGTATTTCCCTGGAAGTCAGTGAGACTCTCAGCACACAAAGCACAGTGCACTTCATGCTTTGCAAAAACTTTATGAAGAATTTAGGAACCAAATACTAGAATCTACTTCAGTTACCAATAATATGAATCCAAAGGAGAAATACATGGTAGCCTGTTTATTAAAAGGCACATAAACGGCTGACCCTATCTAGGTTACCAGACAGTTGGTTTTTGAAATGTATTTTTCTGATCAAATTCAAGAGATCTATCAGTCTATCTGAAAAGAGAGAAAAATAACAGACAAAACAGAAGATTAAAGAGTGATAAGAGAAAATGTAGGGAAGGATCAATTTGAGGACTCTAACATTTAGGCCCTGCCCAGGTCTTCCTATGTAAAAAAAACCAAAACAGTAATCGATACTCATTTTTTAATCAGTCCAGAGTAAACAATAGTTTTATAGTTCACATTAATTCTGGTGAGAGCTTTATGATATTTTTACTGGCACAGCACATTAATGAGATGTCAAAATGCACCTCAACATTGGTGTTTTGTTTTGCATTTGTCTCGGTTGTTAACTTTAGCCATTAAGGCAAAATTAAAAAAAAAAATAAAAAAAATCTGTTTTAATGACCACAATTCACTAACCCATAGCTGATTTTTCATGATGTGTTTTGGTATTAATTTTTTAGTATTTTACACACTAATTAGCTAGTTTGGGAGCAAACTCTCTCCAGGGGACCATTAATTAATTACAGATGTGTTGTTTATTAATGCATATTTTTCTTTTCCAAAACTGTGCAGCAAGAGTGAACATAATTTAGTCCATTCTTTTAAAAACATAAATTAACAACAATTCTGTTTTACTGCACAATTAATTATGGCCCAGTTTTAAAGCATCCCCTACCTTGATCAAGCAGGAGCCTAAGGGTACCATTTATTAGCATAATGAGCACAATCTTTTGAACTATTTTACTGAAGAAGTTTGGGGCTGAGCACAGACCTTCATGAATGAGTTTGCAAGATGCATGTCATCCTGCTATTACGAAATGGCAGCAATTCCAAATGCAAACTAATATAAGGCAGTTTACCTCTTAAAGGTAAACTTTGTGTAAAAAATAGGAGTAAAATCATGTAAGAGGTAAAAACTGTGATCATGTGTCAATCTTAAGCAGTAAAATGAAATAAAGGTATGCCACACTTGCAAAAATAGAGATCATTCAGCTGTGCTTCTTTGATGTTGACAGCAGCTTTATGCATAAGCAGACAAGTTACAGGTACAACACAGCCTTTTCAAGTTAGGAATACAGCCCTATTATCATCATCAACTCACAGACCCTGTCCTAGAAATCAAGTGTTAGACCCCAAAGTGTTAAAGCCAGAATTACGACCAGGAGTCCTGTTGACAGCTGGTAAGATGAAATGAGTAATTTTGGTTAGACTCTGGTTTCCCAGCTATTTTTTTCCACAGCATATTTCTTAATGCTAATGCCAGTTCCAGAACTGGAAACATTTCAGGAACAAGCCCATAAGCAGAGCAATTCACCGTAAGAAGCACTTAAAGGCCACACTTCAGATTAAGAATTGAGAAGTTTCAACTAACCAGGATTTGCTCCACACAAGTCCACATAAAGTGTATTTAAGAAGAGATTGAAACATATGTAAAGAATAAATAAATGTGAAAACCAAGGAAAAAACTGCACACAGCAGTACTAAGTGTGATGGGATACTCCCGCTTCCCCTAGGTTTATAAAGGAAGAACAATGTGTTAAAAAAAGTATCGCCCCTCTCACTCTACTGTCTAAAACCACTACAAATCAAACACAAAAAAGAAGAAAATTCTTCACTTTTCTCCAATGCTGTCCCTCCCCAGCTTTACTAGTGTCCTTTACAAAGGGAAAACTCAAGACATGGTGCAGAATTCCCTTTATTAGGGAATTCCCTTTATGCTCTTATGCTTTTGGCAGCAAATATTTCCTCTTTCCAGATAAATCAATCTGGAGCCCCAAAATGACTGCACGTTTGCTATGAAGGAATAATTCCAGGCAGAAGATGCTTTATTTCTGTTGGAAGCATGTAGTTCTTTTAAAGGTTCATAAATACAGGTGGTTTCCATCTATAGGTTACTCCCTCAGAGCCTCCCGCTTTTGAAACTAACCTCATGGAAGAGCAGGGAAAAGAGAAGCTTAAATACACATATTATGTGGATATATGTATATACATATATATATAAACAAAGAGCGCAAGAGTCCCTTTTTTTTTAATTCCTCATGGAAATAGGAGATAAGAGGCAAAGTTACGTATTACTGTAAGAGGAAAAAATTCAAACCACATCAATAAGCTCTGTGTTGCTTGCTCTGGAATACAAAGTGTTGAGATTTGAGGAGGGGAAGAAACAGAAGGACTTTTCCAGAGGTGTCTCTAGCAGATGAGCAGTGGATAGGAATGAGCTTCTAAATGTAAACTTTTTATTACAGATGTTTCTAGAGAATCTTCGCATTAACATTTCTGCTAAGCTTTTATAAACAAGTGGTTTGAAACAGTACCTCGTACAGTCTTTAAAGAACCTGGACAACAATTATTTGTAATGTACCATATGGAATCACATATGAAGCAAATCACACCTCTTTAGAGAAACACGTAGGATATTACAGGTGATCACAAATGACAAAACTTATCAATAAGTCAATTGTTTGTGACAAGCAATGCAAAAAGCTTCAAACAATTGCAGAAAGAAAGCAGCCTGTAATAAAGTTCATGAATCACAGAATGGTGGAATTTGGAAGGCTCCTCTGCAGGTCATCTGGTCCAACCTATCTGGGCAAGTAGTGCCACCTAAATCACATTGCACACGATGGGCAGGTTTTCCAGATGGCTTCTCTGCAGATGGTGACTCTACAATCTTAATGGGTGACTTCTGTTAGTGCTTGGTCACCCTCACAGTAAAAACATGTTTCCTGATGTTCAGAGGTTTTCAGTTCCCTGTGTTTCAGTTTACACCCACTGCCTTTGATTCTGTCACAGGGCATCGAGAAGAGCCTTTGTCTTCTGTACATCCTCCCTTCAGGCATTTATAGACATTGGTAAGATCACCCGCTGAGCCTTTTCTTCTCCAGGCTGAACAGTCCCAGTTTTCTCAGTCTTTCCTCAGAGGAGAGATGCTGCAGTCCCTTAATCACCTTAGTGGCTCTTCTCTATGTCTGTCTTGTACTGAGGACCCAGAATTGAACTGCACTGCAGGTGTGGCCTCATCAGTGCTGAGTGAAAGGGAGGGATCACCTCCCTTCACCTTTTGCAACACTCCTCCTAATGCACCGCAGGATAACATTGCCTTTGCAGCAAGGGCACATTGCTGGTTCACATTCAACTTCATATTCATCAGGATCCCCAGGTTCCTTTCTGTAAACCTGGTCACTCCCCAGCATAATAAGTATTAGGAAACAGTGTTGTCTGAACTTGGAGACTGAGCCTCTTTTTTTTTCACTCCAGGCAAAATTTCTTCTTGTACCTAGTTAAAGGCTGTGGTGGATGATACTGGGTTTATTCTGGATGCTGTTGTCTTTCAGAGTAGCTCAGACCATTACTGACACACCATGAGTGCAAGATATGCAGTCCAGTGAGGCTGTGAATCATGACAGTTCAGTCTAACTTCTTCCTGATTTAATATCTACATTTGAAATTTTGAAGAAAGCTAAGAAGTAAACTCAGAGGATAATTAAAATATTCCCACTGAATATCTCCAATTCCGTCTCCTATCTTTGGCAAAAGAAAAAAGAATTACAGTTTCCATTTTTTGTCCTCCACTCCAAGAGGCCTTCTCTCTACATTTTTTCACAAGAGATAGAAACTGAGCAAGGAAGATAGTCATGGCATTCTTCCAAATTTTAACATAGGCTTCTAAGATGAGGATCCACTCACAGTAGAACATCTGCTCCAAAGTCTTGCATCACCACTGAACCCCAGTAGCCTCTTGAAATCACCTCTTAGGCTCACCTCCTCAGCAGTGAGTATTAAATATACTCATGAACTCTACTAGGTCCTTTGGGCACAGATTCACACCGGCGTCCTCTCTGAAGCTTAACTGCCAACACCAAAATGAAACACCACTTTGACTGTAAAAGTCTACATCATTTCTTCCCCACTTGTGGATGAATGAAATAATTAGGAATTAGGAAAGAATTAGGAGCATTAAGAATAAACCTACCAGAGCATTTCAGTTAGAAAGTCGTTGAAATTAATGCATAAGACAGAAATTTAAGAAAAAGAGTCTTGTGTTTCCTGACAGTATTTGTTCAAATATGATAGAACTTTTTCTGTAACAGTAACTTATTTTTTTTAATTTTGAAAGAGCATTTTGTTGAATATCACAACTTTTTGGTTGCCGAATATCATCACAAATCTCATTGAGCCCGTTGCCTATACGTCCATATAAAATGTATGACTAAGCATTCTCTCCACACCACTGAAAAGGCCTGTTCTTAAGATATAAAAAATATATGTAGCCCAACTCGTAACTGCTTAGTTGCTGCAAAATTACTTTCAAAGATAAAAATACCGTTTTCTTACTGATTTGTACAGAAAAACTCTTCAAGTGCTACAGCATGCCTTTTTGAAGGGCAAGCAAATTATGCATATCCCTTCATCTTCTCGGAGTTTCTGTCCTATTTGATGATGGCCAGACAAATCACATTTAACTGAGCCATACCACAGTAATAACTAACTAACTAAATAAAAAAAACACCCCTCAAGTATTTCTCCAGATGCTGTCCTCTAGTTTCTGGAATTCTGTGCATCTCCAAGGTCAGCAGGAGATGCCTCTAACAAACATCCTGTTTGTATCTGGTTCCTCTCTGTGCATGAAGAGTCAAAATAAATCATGACTGCTTTTTTCTTTCTTTTTTTAAACAGAAATTTTTTCCCCTCCAAACTGAGCAAACCTGCAGTCGTGAGAGACTTTCCACATCTGAACAAGCCAGGACATGGTAAGAATGATAATAAATCTGACAAATGGAACTGGTGTCATTCTTCCCATGGATAAGCTAAAAAACTTTTTTCTGTGCAAGCATAGATTGCTTTTTAACTGTAAAACTGCATCAGGAATTGGCATTGACAAAGGAGAGCAGGTTGGACATAATTTAATAAGTCTGGCTATTTAGAAGGCCAATAAACAAACGAAAGCCACCAAACCACACTTTGTGTTGCTTCTGCCAGTGCCTGACAGTGCCAGCAGCCTCTGGGCAGCCTGCAGGTGCTCCCCTCTCCCTGCCCGCTCCACTCAGGACATGGGCTCCCACCCGGCTGTGCTCTTGTGCCCCCGGCAGCTGCCTCAACAACTGCCAAGGACTTCAGTAGCATCCTTGTCACCATGGACAAAGTAAAAACACCAGTTAAGAACATGACAAATAGAATAAAGACATATAGTGATCATCGATAATTACACTGCGACTAAGCTATAAATGAAAACAGGAACAAACAAGAAAGAAAAAGGAGAAATCAAAGAACTGTATCTGTGCCTAAGAGCTAGCCAACAGCTAAAGGCACTGTATTTGAGCTATGATACAGTTTTTGTTACCATACAGAATAAAAGAAATAACTAAAATGAAACCAGAAGTTGTTATAACAAGAGGACAACTAATTACAAAGAAATAAAGAAAAGGCTGGACACACCGACCCCATGGGGGATAGGACAGGTATGTGTGTAGACAGTTTCAAAAAAGAAAAAAAAAAAAAAAAAGAAAAAACAAACAAACCACAGCAACAAAACAAATGTAATAGAAGGACTTCCAAAAGATAACACGTCAAAATCTTGTTTCTCTGTCAGAAAGCAACAATAACTGTTAATGGAGAAAAGGAGATAAAAATAAGGGGACACTAATTAAGCTCTATACATATTTCAACACATTCTCCTTCTAACTAACAATACAGTAAGGAAAAATACTTCATCTGAGAGGGTACTAATTTAAGAAAAATAACATAAGCCCAAATATGCATCCTAGCCTCTGCACTACTTCTTACAACATACTTGGGATAACAAAAAGTCTTCCAGATCTCAAAGCTGAAGGGCATATCTGACCTAACTAATCACAGCAAGTGACCTCAAACAAATTCCTTCAGAGTGTTGAATTTTCAAGACAGAAGACAGAAAACAAGCCTAAAACAGCATGAAGCTAGCCTCAGGTACAGTCTCAATGTGCAGTCTCAGCAGAGGAAAAGGAAGGTAAAGACCCCTAAAACAAAATGGTGCTGAGTGCGATTATGTACAGTAATGATCCACTGGCAACAAGAAGTTCAGTTTACTCTCACTAAAAGAAACAGGAAGACTCCTCAAATACATATGTATGGAAGAACATCTTTTTGTACATGTAAGCTACCAAAGAAGTTCACATACAAAGAAAAGCCCTGCTGAGTACATGGCAGCAGGAAAAACACTGTAAGCCACTGGATTTCCTGGCTTGGCACAGCAGTGAATAGCTTCTGAAGCTAGTACTGTTTTTACTTCTAGACACTTAAAAAGGTGAACACCTGGATTCTACTGAGAAACATAATTCAATTTAAATAACTATGTCAGGAGACCCCAAATACAATCAATTCCAGTTGTTACTTAGAATTGGTGATAATGCATTTTGTGCTCTCTCAGCAGCCCTGCCTCTGTCATTTATCATTAAGTTTTCTGCAGCATTCACACTTATTTTTGGTTATTAAATTACACCCAATATTTCACATTTAAACAACCTGTAATAGTCAAGTTTGAATTTTCAAACTTGATAAGGAGAATTGCTATATCTGAAAAGAGTACAAGAAGTACCAGCAGGACTCTGACTCAACTGGCTTCGAAGTAGAAGCTTCCCTTGCTGGAAGGGAAAATGGATAAATTCCAGAACATATATAAGAGGTATAAGGCAATGACAATTTCTTTAAGTCTTAATATCAACAACAAGGGACCCCTGGTGGCCTAGTGGTTAGCATGTGGGACTCTCACCACTGCGACTCAGGTTCGATTCCCAGTCCCCCGGGCAGATGGAGCTCGTTAGCCCTGTGAGGCCATCCATCTATGAGAAGGTCACTCTAAACAAACCTACGTTCTGAGGACCTCACTGCCATTG